>NW_020897881.1:82864-89727 GCF_003984885.1 Neopelma chrysocephalum
TGTGAGAGGATTTTTGGGGTCTGTGAGAGGATTTTTGGGGTCTGTGAGAGGATTTTTCGGTCTGTGAGTGGGTCTTTGGGTCAGCAGGACACAAGGAAGCCAACCCTCACTCACAGGTCGGGCTGGGTGATGATGCTGGAGGTCTTTTCCCACCCCAGTGGTTCTGGGGTTCCGTGAGGTTCTGCTGAACACGAGATGCTGGTGGAGATACTGAGGGGAAGGACTTCCTCAAACCACCCAACCCAGCCTTGGACCTGTGCTGAGCTTTGTTTCCCCCCTCTCCTCCTCGCCCTGGTGCTGTCAGAGGGCAGGATTTCAGCTCTGACTGACTGAACCTGCCCCACCTCAGCCCAAGGCAAGGCTGGTTAAGCCTGGTCTGCACTTCCAGGCCGACCCCACCAAGGATCTGAACCCCCTGGAGGGACCTTGGGACACCAGCACCAGGTAGGTCTGAAAAAAGACCTGATTTTATTGGAAATGGAGGAGAATTAGTGATTTTTTTGGGGGTGAAACTGGGGTTTCTGGTCCACCAGTTGAGCATCTGCAGTGTTTCTCCTCCAGCCTGGAGGACAAAGGGGGTGTCAGAGGTGTTGGACAGTGCTCAGCTGGGGCAGGGATGGGCAGGGATGCTGCCCAGGGTGGATCCAAACCCAGCTCCAGACCAGGAAAATCTGTGGCCACAGTTTTCTCCTTTCCAAGGCATTTTCAGCCCACGATCCCAAAAGAGCAAAGATTCCTAACCTGGATTATTCTGCCTCAATTCCACCTCTGCTTTGGGCTTCCTTTGTCAAAAATAACACCCAGAAAAATGCCTGGATTGCTTCAGAGTGCTCCTGCTTCCTGTGGGTCTAATTCCAGCAAGACTTGAGGAACCATCAGCACGTGTGGGGCTGTGCCAGGAGTGCCCGTGGTGGCCGTGGCTGCCCAGTTTGACACTGGTTTCTGACCAGTTTGACACTGGTTTCTGACCAGTTTTCCCTCACTTAAGATGTTGGGTGAGTTGGATTCAACTGGTTGTAGGAGCTGGTGGAGGTTTCCTGGAGGAATCACGGCACAGGTTGTGCCTTTTCTTCGGGATCGGGATGGTCGGGGTTGGATCTTGGGATCATCCAGGCCAAGCTTCTCCTAAAGCAGGTTCCCAGGACTGTGTCCAGGAAGGTTTTGGGTGTCTCCACAACCCATCCCAGTGCTCTGTCACTCTCAGCAGAGGTGCCACAGGCTCCATCACACCCTTGAGGTGTTTGGTCTCCTGGTTTTCATCCTGGGAGGCAGCTCAGGAACGTTTTTTTCCCTGTTTGGGTCAGTCTGGCTTGTTCCCAGTTGGATGTGATGGTGGGAGCACTGGATCCCACGTGCTCCAGGCATCTCAGACCCCGAGTATCCCAAATCCCCCCACACCCCTTTGGCTTTTTCTCCTGTGTTAAAGCAGAGGGAGGTGACAGAGAACTCTGGCTCCAGAGGGAGAAAAACCCCTCCTGGGCTGACTTCTCTGTGTTTTCTGCTCCTGAGCTGCAAGATTTCAGTTCCTTCTGCTTGGCTGGGACCAGAGAAGAAAGAAACTCTGTGTGCCAGCCAAGGAATGAACATGGAATCATGGAATGGGAAGGGAGGGACCATAAAGTCCATCCAGTGCCACCCCCTGCCATGGGCAGGGACACCTTCCACCAGACCAGGTTGCTCCAAGCCCCGTCCAACCTGGCCTTGGACACTTCCAGGGATCCAGGGGCAGCCACAGCTTCTCTGGGAATTCTATCCCAGCCCCTCCCCACCCTCCCAGCCAGGAATTCCTTCCCAATATCCCACCAGCCCAGGTTGCTCCAAGCCCTGTCCAGCTTGGCCTTCATGGCAGGGGATGGAGCTGGAGGATCTTTAAGGTCCCTTCCAACCCAAAGCATTCCCTGGTTCTGTGATTCCATGACCTGGCTCCTCTGCTGCTGCTCTGGAAGCACCCACAAAAGTTCTGGCCCTGCCTCGAGGCCATAATTGAGGTCTGGCTTTGCTCACACCAAACTTGGGATGAATTCACTCCCTCTGACGTGGTTAAATCCCTGCAAACCGGGGGAAGGAGGGATGAGATGCTCGGGAATGGTGCCAATCCACGTTCTCCAGCCAAGGCTGCAGGGGCACAACTGCAAATCCAGGGCACTCCTGACCCTCTCACCCCTCTCACCCACCCTGGACCACGAAGACAGAAGCTCCCAGAGGTTCCTGCAGGGTGGAATCTGCTCCTCCTGCTCCCATCTGGTCTCTGCTCCGGGGGGAAAACCAGCGCAGCAGGAAGATCCACGTGGCTGCTTCTGGAAAAAAAAAACCTTATCTGAGCTCACACCATAAACCACCAACTTCTAAAGGAGAGGAAAAGAGATTAAAAACCCCACTCAGGGCTGGTGCTTCCGTGCTGGGCAGCCCAGGAAGCTGTGGCTGTGTGGGCAGAGCACGGGCACAGAGCTGGCACTGCCTCAGTTCCATGACACAAAGGTGGCTTTAGTTTTTGCTTCTCAGGGTACAAAGTTCCCCTTCCCCCCTGCCCTGGCTCTGCTCCCAGCTGGGTGTGATTTTGGGGTCACTGCTCATGAATGGAGGTCCCTCCTCTCCCATCCTTACCCAGCAATTTTCATTCTTTCTTTCTTTCTTTTCTTTCTTTTCTTTCTTTTCTTTCTTTCTTTCTTCCTTTCTTCCTTTCTTTTTTCTTTTTTTCTTTTTTCTTTCTTTCAGGAAGTGAATAAATGTCACTTCTTGGCCAGGTTTGCTGACCTGGAGTTCTCCTGAGAGCCCATCCTTTGTAAAATCACCTGGATAATCCCAATCCTGTGCTGGGGTTCTCCTGAGAGCCCATCCTTTGTAGGATTTCTTGGATAATCCCAATCCTGTGCTGGGGTTCTCCTGGAAGCCCATCCTTTGTAGGATTTCTTGGATAATCCCAATCCTGTGCTGGGGTTCTCCTGGAAGCCCATCCTTTGTAAAATAACCTGGATAACCCCCTCAGGAGCCCAGAAAACTCTGCCAGGGAGGGTTTGCTTCGATGATTCCCCCTAATTTTGAGGGATTAACACTGGAAAGTGCCAGAGACAAAGATCTGGACTTGCCAGACTTCATCTGGTTACTTTCAAGGGCCACAGCAAGAGCTTTTCCAAGGAAGAGCAACAGTTCACTGAAAAAGCAAAGTATGTTTTCTAACCCCCGTCCTTATTTCAGCATTTCTTTCCTCAAAAAAACAGCAAGGCCCAATTTAAAACCAAAAGGCTCCCAGGAATGTGGTTCCAAGAGATCTTCAAGCTCCTGTGCTGGGAAATGTCCTTGATCACCTTCCTGAGAAAAGCTGCCTTGGCTTTCTGAGGGATCCCATCACTCTCCAGGTTGTATTGGAACCCAAGGAAAGGAAATGTTTGGCTGCTGACAGATCCAGGAGGGCAAAGAAAACTCGTGCCTGGAGTCGTAGTTATATAAATATTATATAAATATTATATAAAACAATAATGGCCCTGTCACAAGAGCTCTCAGGTCCCACCAAAGTCAAACAGAAGTCACACAGATGCTTCTAGAAAACTGAATTTGCTCTAAGGAAGGGCAGTCAGTGAAGGGTTTGTGTTGGGTTTGAGGGCAGCCCCGGGAATGGCTCCTCCTTCCTCCTTGCACCCCAAAATCAGGGAATCACAGAATATCCTGAGTTGGGAGGGACCCCCAGGAATCATCCAGCCCAAGCCCTGGCCCTGCCCAGGACACCCCAACACTCCCCCCTGTCCCTCAGAGCGTTGTCCAAACCCTCCTGGAGCTCTGGCAGCCTTGGGGCCGTGCCCAAATGTGCAATATCCCAGGAAGATGGACCTCCTGTTCCCAGGGGACTTTGCTGGCACTGTTTCTGTTTCTAAAAAATGCTATTTCTGATTCTAAAAAACCCGATTTCTGTTTCTAGAAAGGCCTCCTGCACAGGTTCATCCCCTGTGCAGACCCAAAGCCACACAGGGCACGGGGGGTTTGTGTGTGTGAGGGAGCAGGGACAGGAGGGGAGATGTGTCAGGGAGCAAGGACAGCAGCACTGGAGACATCCCAACATCCCAACATGTCCCTGGAGCAGAGGGAACTGAGGGGAGGTTCACTGGGGACTGCAGCTCCTCCCGAGGGGCAGCTCCGACCTCTGGGAGCAGGGACAGGACCCAGGGAAGGGCTGGAGCTGGGACAGGGCAGGCTCAGGGTGGATCTCAGGGAAAGGTTCTTCCCCCAGAGGCTGGTTGGGCACTGCCCAGGCTCCCCAGGGCAGTGGGCACGGCCCCAAGGCTGCCAGAGCTCCAGGAGGGTTTGGACAATGCTCTCAGGGATTGTTGGGGTGTCCTGGGCAGGGCCAGGGCTTGGACTGGGTGAACCTCGGGGCTCCCTCCCAGCTCAGGGTGTTCTGTGATTCTGTGATGATTCTCTTGCCTGGCAGAGCCCGTGGCACCCCCCTGTGCCACCCTGTGCCCCCCCAGCACCTCCCCCTGCAGCCGGACACGGGCGCTGACGCTCCTGCCCTGCCCCATCCCAGGGATTTCCAGGTGTTTCCCTGTTTGCCTCTTACCTTTTGCACCGAGCCAGGAGCCGGGGCACAGTGACAGCCCAGGGCACAGTGACAGCCCAGGGCACAGTGACAGGAGCCACGATCCAGCCTCGAGGGGCTTTTCCAGCCTGGCATCTCCCTACTCCTCCTCGCCGGGAATCTCCGGAGCCCCGCGCCCGCCAGGTCTGTGCCGACACCGGGAAGGAGAGCGGGGGGTGGTGGAGAACTGGGAAGCTCCAGGAGCCCCGGGAGCTGCCGGGCAGCGGAGCTGAACTGATGGAAAAGAGGGAGCCAGGGCTCTGCCTGCCGGGGTTTGTTTGCTGTTCCAGCAGTGCCAGGGTTTTCCTGGATGTGAACCCGAGGCAGCTGCACCCACCAGGATAAACACGGGTGGGTGTTTTTTTTGGGAGAGTTGCTGGGCTTTCTTGGGGATAGTTCTGTGCAGAGTAAAGAGTTTGACTCGATGATCCTCATGGATCCCTCCCAACTCAGCACATTCTGGGATTCTGGGATTCTTCTTCAAAATAATGTGATCCCTACCCAGCGTGTCAGAGAACTGATTTCATGGTTTGTGATCAGACAAAGCTGATGTTTTGGAGGAGAATTAAGTGCTCCCCCTGCTTAAATGCTGCTTTTTAAGGCCACACAAGGATCTGAAGTGTTGCCCAGGCCATGGATGACCCTGGGACAGGCAGGGAGAGATTACAGATTTTCCAGAGAGAGGTGGGGCTGCAGGAGGTGCTTCCACTCGGTGTAGAACTTCAGCTCTGTGTCCCTATGGCACTGCTTCCTCCTGGGATGAGCTGCTGGCCCATCCCGGGCAGGAGCAGCGTCCTGGATGCTGCCCTGTTGCAAAATTTCCCAGAGGAAATGGGTCTGCCTTGTGCAATTCCCAACCTCCAGAACGTTGTCTGACCTACTCATCCCTGAAGGAACGGGCAGGGAGACGAGCCAGGGAGGTCAGTGGATCATTTATGGTGGTGGAGAAGCTTGTTGCTGGCAGAAAATTTCGGGAATTAGGGGATGTGCTGGGCTGGCTGTTGCTCCGAGTGTGGCTCAGGCTTTTTGTGGGTCATCAGAGCACGAGAAGTTTCTAGGGAGCTGTGTTTTCCAAAGGTGAGTGTTCCTCTTGTCCCCCTCAGTTTCTGGTGCTGGGTTCCTGATGTTTTTGGCAGCAATGGGAGAGAGAGAGAAAGTGTTGGAGATTTTGCTCAGCAGCAATTAGAATATGTGTCCTTTGATTTGGGAGAGCTGAGGGAATTCTATCACATGGACAAGGATCTGTCATTTAACACCCACCCCTGCTACAGGAGAAATAGCACAATTCCACCTCCAAAGGGAAGAGAAATACAGCCAAAGAATCAGGATCATGGAATTATAGCTGGAAGGGTTGGCTTGGAAGGACTTTAAAGCCCATCCAGCTCCACCCCCTGCCACGGGCAGGGACTCCTTCCACCAGCCCAGGTTGCTCCAAGCCCTGTCTCCCGTTCCAGCTTCAGTGGGAGCAGCCTCCAGGCTCAGGGAGCAGCTTTTTTGGGCAGCCAGGCCCATCCTGCTCTGCCTGGGTTGGGAACCAGCCAAGGCTCAGTCAGTTCTGCCATTTGAACTGCACACAGAGGTTACATTTGGTGCCAAAGCTCTGCAGCTGCATTTGAACTCAAAATGGCAATTTACGGCTCTCTTGGGATATTCCCCACGGCCTCAGCACCTGGACAGGTACCAGGGGCTTTCCAGAGGTCCAGCTTGGCCTCTCTTCTGCCCCAGCCGGGCTCAGATCCCACAGCACACGGGAATTGTCTCCTGGACTTGCCTTTGGCAGCTCTGACACTCTGGAGCTGTGAGGATCTGGGTGTGGAAGAGATTCGGAGCAAGCCATGGAATTAGAGAATCCCAGACTGGTTTGGGCAAAGGGACCTTAAAGATCAACTCATTCCAACCCCCTGCCATGGGCAGGGACACCTTCCACTGGCCCAGGTTGCTCCAAGCCCCGTCCAACCTGGCCATGAAGGGATATCACGGATTCACCTTCACCTACTGAAAAAGGGGCCTTGAGCTGAAGGAAGGCAGGGTTAGATGGGATATTGGGAAGGAATTCCTGGCTGGGAGGGTGGGGAGGGGATGAGATAGAATTCCCAGAGAAGCTGTGGCTGCCCCTGGATCCCTGGAAGTGTCCAAGGCCAGGTTGGACGGGGCTTGGAGCAACCTGGTCTGGTGGAAGGTGTCCCTGCCCATGGCAGGGGGTGGCACTGGATGGGCTTTCACATCCCTTCCAACCCAAACCTCCTGTGGGATGAGGTGGGATGGGGTGGGATGAGGTGGGATGGGGTGGGAT
>NW_020897881.1:89827-123036 GCF_003984885.1 Neopelma chrysocephalum
GGGTGGGATGAGGTGGGATGAGGTGGGATGTAGTGGGATGGGGTGGGATGGGGTGGGATGATGTGGGATGAGGTGGGATGTAGTGGGATGGGGTGGGATGAGGTGGGATGGAGTGCAATGAGGTGGGATGGGGTGGGATGGGGTGGGATGAGGTAGAATGGGGTGGGATGAGTTGGGATGAGGTGGGATGAGGTGGGATGGGGTGGGATGGGGTGGGATGAGGTGGGATGAGGTGGGATGGGGTGGGATGGGGTAGGATGAGGTGGGATGGGGTGGGATGGGGGCCACTACCCCAGGTGAGGTCCTGGCTCAGCAGAATGCACCCTGGCTAAACCAGGATGCTGATTTTAGGCTGGGCACAATCCCAACTTACAGCCCCTCAGCAGCTGTCTGGGGAGAGGAGTCAGAGCACAAATCTCCTCTGGTTCTGGCCCAAAACCCAAACTTTTGGGACAGTGAGATGGGAACCCATCATGGAGCAGCTCCCTGACACCTCTGGCTCTTCCCAGCCCTGGGCAGTCCCACTCCAAACCAGTCTCAGTGTGGATTCCACTGGAGCTGCACAGTTGCAGTGGGGGGTGAAGGCTTTGGGCTCATTGAGATTTTGGGAGGAGGTTTCCTGGTGTCCCTCTCCTGTTTTTGCCACCTGATGTGGACATGGAGGTGGGACCCCTCAGGTCCCACCAGCTTCCAGGAGAACCCTGGATTAGGGAATAATCACAACCCAGAAACCTCTCAAATTATAGAATGAGCTGGGTGAGGACATCCAACCTCAAAATGCCAATTCATCAGCACATCTGATAATTGCTGATAATTGATAACAAATAATTGTATAATTATTTGATAATTATCCCCTGCTGTTGACAATTGCTATGAGAAAACATTGCCTGCCTTTATGATGAGAAAATATTGAGAATCCAGTGGAATTCTCCCTAATTTTGAAGTTATTGCAGTGATTTGTCAGCAGTTCTGTATTTTGCAGCATCTCGGGAGGAGGAACCTCAGAGAAAGGCTGAAACTCCTCCTTCTCTTCCTTTCCCTTTCCAAGGGATATGCAAACAGCTGGGAAATGGGGGTGGATTTTAACTCTTCAGTCACTCAGTGGCAAAGGGGAGCAGGTTGATGTCACCTGGGCTGGTGCCACTCGTGTCCCCCAGGGCTCTGTGGGGAGGAGAACGGGGCTTTATCCACGGAATTCTTCTGCTCTGGAGCCAGGCTGGGAGAGCTGGGGGGGTTCACCTGGAGAAGAGAAGGATCCAGGGAGACCTGAGAGCCCCTTCCAGGGCCTGAAGGGGCTCCAGGAGAGCTGGAGAGGGACTGGGGACAAGGGATGGAGGGACAGGACAGAGGGAATGGCTTCCCACTGCCAGAGGGCAGGGATAGATGGGATATTGGGAAGGAATTCTTCCCTGTGAGGGTGGTGGGATGCAATTCCCAGAGAAGTTGTGGCTGCCTGGATCCCTGGAAGTGTCCAAGGCCAGGTTGGATGGGCTTGGAGCAACCTGGGCTGGTGGAAGGTGTCCCTGCCCGTGGCAGGGGGTGGAATGGGATGGTCTTTAAGGTCCCTTCCAACCCAAACCATTGTGTGATTCCATGAGAATTCATCACCTTGAGCTGAGGGTTTGACTTTCAGGGAGACCCAACCCCCAGGAATGCACAGAAAAGGGTTCAGAGCACAAACCAGCCCAGGCAGTGGCATTAGAAGTTCCCTGATGGGAGTGTGTGGGATCAACTCCATTGATCTTGGTTTCCTTCAGCTGCTCTTCTCCCTGAGAACAAGAAGTTGCTGTTTTTCCTGGGAAGGAAAAGATGGGATGTAAGATCCTCTCTCACTTCCTCTGTCTCAGCATCTCCTTTTACAGCATTTATGCCACAACCTGGCACAAACAACCCGAAGAAGCTTCCAGACACTTCTTATTGCTGCAGGGTCATTAAAAGCCAAACTCCTTCCTCTGCAGAGTTCCTGGAAAACATCCCTGCACCATTAAACCCCCTCCCAGACACAGAACTCCTGCCCGGGCCTTCTCCTGGCTCTGTGCCCCAGGGTCCATTTCCAGGATGGATTAGAAATTATTCTCATGCAGTGCTTCAGAAAAAAAAGCCCCAAAACAAGCAGAGGGTTTTGCTGAGGTGCTGCTGCCCCAGATTTAAAGCTGCAGGAAGCACTGACAGGACCCTCAGGTGACAAGATTCCTGTCACAGAAGTCACCTCGAACAACAATCCCTCAGTCAGGGGGTTGAGGGCAAAACCAGATTGTTGTCTTAGTTTTCCAGGCACGTTTCAGGGAGGTGCTGGAGTGAGGTTGTCAGTCATGGCTTGGGGAAGTTGGAGAGGTTGGGAAAATCTGGGATTGTTCAGCCTGGAGAAGAGAAGCTTTGGGGTGACCTGATTGTGGCCTTGCAGGACATGAAGGAGCTCCAGGAAGGATGGAGAGAGACTATTTGCAAGGGATGGAGGGACAAGACAAGGGGAATGGCTTCAAAGTGACAAAAAGCAGGGTTAGATGGGATATTGGGAAGGAATTGTTGGCTGTGAGGGTGGGGAGAGGTGCTGGGATAGAATTCCCAGAGAAGCTGTGGCTGCCCCTGGATCCCTGGAAGTGTCCAAGGCCAGGCTGGACAGGACTTGGAGCAACCTGGGCTGGTGGAAGATGTCCCTCCCATGGGAGGGGTGGGATGATCTTTGATGTCCCTTCCAACCCAAACCATTCCCTGATTCCATGATTTTCTGTTCCCTGGCTGCTGAGGATCTGGGAATGCAGTGCTGACAGGATTCCTCTGATGAACTGAGTTACATATAATGTATTTTATGTAATACATAATGTATATAACGTATGTAATGTAATAACACCCTCTGGAATGTATATAATACATTATAATATACTTTGTTATAATAATAATAACTTTATAATAATATTATTATATAATAATATATATTTTATATATAAAAATACATTATAATATACTTTATTATTATTATAATGATAACTTTATAATAATATTATTATATAATAATATATATTTTATATATAAAAATACATTATAATATACTTTATTATTATAATAACAATAACTTTATAATAATATTATTATCTAATAATATATATATTATATATAAAATACGTTATAATATACTTTATAATAATAATAACTTTATAATAATATTATTATCTAATAATATATATTTTTATATATAAAAATACATTATAATATACTTTATTATTATAATAACAATAACTTTATAATAATAATATTATATAATAATATATATTATATATAAAATACATTATAATATACTTTATAATAATAATAATAACAACTTTATAATAATATTATTATATAATAACATATATATTTTATATATATAATACATTATAATATACTTTATAATAATAACAGCTTTCTAATAATATTATATAGTAATGATTTTTTTTATATATAAAATACATTATAATATGTAATAAATAATGTATATAACATGTAATACAATAACACCCTCTGGAACGTAAATCGAAGCTCAGCTTTGGGGAAATGTTGGTTTCTCTGCTCTTTTGGGATCTCCCCGTGCACTCTGCTCATGGTTTGCTCATCCCTCCCCCTGGGTGGGTTCCTCCCTGCAATCTCCCTGATTTTTACCCTTTTCCAGACAAACCCCCGGCGAGGAGGAATCGGGAAGAGATGCCGGCGCCGCCCAACGCCACGGCCCTGGAGCTGCTCCTCTCCAAGCTGCTCCAGGATTACCTGGAGCGGGGCAACAGCTCTGCCCCCACCCCAGTGAGGGCTGTTGGCAGCAGCCTGGAGATCCTCTACGTGCTCCTCATGCTGGGGCTCTTCGGCTTCTTCACCGTGGGGGTGCTGGTGACCAACCTGCGCTCGCGCGGCCCCACCGGAGCCCCCGACCCCTTCGACACCTACATCGCCTCGGACCTGTGGGGCAGGAAGGACAGGGAGCTCCTCCAGGCCAAGGTGCTGGAGAGCTACAAACTGTGCTGCGTCCTGGAGAACCGGCTGGCCCTGGAGCGGCCGGCGGCGCAGATCCCCGAGGAGAAGTGTCCCTAGGGATCGGAAGGGAGGGACGACGGGAGCGGGGCTTCATGAGGGTCTTGCCCATCTGCTGAGCCTCTTGGGAAGGCTGAATAATCATGAGTGATGGTGAAGCTGATGGGTCTGTGAGGCAAGAAGCTCCTGGTGGCCCCTTGGAATGGCTGTGAGGTCAAGGAGGTGTCCTGGTTAGAACAGCTGGGACCAGTTCATCACTGGATGGGTGTAACCCAAAACTGTGTATTCTAGAGCCTTCCATGCCATTTCCCAGAAACTGTTCTCAATAGACCATTTACACCCTCTGCCCAGAGCAGCCCTGACTCCTCAGGCCGTAAACTGGGTGTTCAGAGGCCTGAGAGACAGGAGGGTGCTCCTGTCCTCACACCCAGTGTGGAACTGTGAGATAGGAGGGTGCTCCTGTCCTCACACCCACTGTGGAACTCCCCGCCCTGAGGGAGGTACTGGGCATTCCTGCCTGAACCTGAGGATAGATAATCTTGGAGTCTTGGGACTTTTTTAACCACTTGTGGGATCCAGAGGAAGACTGAGACCACCACTCTCAACCAGACTGCACCACCACTCTTGCCCAGACTGCACCAACACTCTCACCAACAGGTTTTTTCCCCTCTCCTCTTACTTTGGGCTCAGGGGGCCCAATGAACCCCACTCTGTTCATGCCCCAGGGTGCCGGGTTATACATTTGGGGTTTGTGGGTTAAAACCAACTGTTTGCCTGTATAATCGTATTTATTGTATTATTTTATTTTAAATTGTTATTCTGACGTATAATCTCTCCTTTGAGTTGAGTTCATTTCCCCTGCCCCAGCACAGGAAGGTCTTGCCCATCTGCTGAGCCTCTTGGGAAGGCTGAAGTGCCGGGTCCTGCACTTTGGCCACAACAACCCCCGGCAGCTCCAGGCTGGGACAGAGGGGCTGGAGAGCAGCCAGGCAGGAAGGGACCTGGGAGTGTGGATGGACAGGAAGCTGAACAGGAGCCAGAGTGTGCCCAGGTGGCCAAGAAGGCCAATGGATCCTGGCCTGGATCAGGAACAGTGTGGCAGCAGGTCCAAGGAAGTGATTCTTCCCCTGGACTCAGCGCTGGTGAGGCCACCCCTGGAGTGCTGTGTCCAGTTCTGGGCCCTCAGCTCAGGAAGGACATTGAGGGGCTGGAGCAGGTCCAGAGGAGAGCAACGAGGCTGGGGAAGGGACTGGAGCACAAGTGCTGTGAGGAGAGGCTGAGGGAGCTGGGGGGGCTCAGCCTGGAGAAGAGGAGGCTCAGGGGAGACCTCCTCACTCTCTGCAACTCCCTGACAGGAGGGGGGAGCCGGGGGGGGGTTGGTCTCTTTTCCCAGGCAACTCTCAGCAAGACAAGAGGGTTCAGTCTTCAGCTGTGCCAGGGGAGGTTTAGGTTGGAGATTAGGAAGAATTTCTCTGCAGAGAGGGTGATCAGCCACTGGAATGGGCTGCCCAGGGAAGGGGTGGATTCTCCGTCCCTGGAGGTGTTTAAGGACAGACTGGATGTGGCATCAGTGCCATGGGCTGGGAACCACGGCGGGGTTGGATCAAGGGTTGGACTTGATGATCTCAGAGGTCCCTTCCAACCCAGCTGATTCTGTGATTCTGTGATTCTGTGATTCTATGAATAATCAGGAATGATGGTGAAGCTGATGGGTCTGTGGTGCCTGGGGAGGCAGAAGCTCCTTGGAATCTCTGTGAGGTCAAGGAGGGGACACACAGAGGGAACATCACGGACTCAGCAGCTTCACCTCCCGAAAAACAGCCCTGAGCTGAAGGAGGGCAGGGTTAGGTGGGATATTAGGAAGGAATTCCATCCCTGGAAGCATCCAAGGCCGGGTTGGAGCCACCTGGGATAGTGGAAGGTGTCCCTGTCCGTGGCAGGGGGTGGAAGGAGATGATCCTTCAAATCCCTCCCAACCCAAACCCGTTCCGTGGTTTTATGACTCCATAAAAAGGCAAAAGCTGTTGTTACCAGTGGGAAATTAGAACTTAATTAGAACCAAATTGGACCCAAGCTAGGCTTTTAATTTTTTTAGGGTTTTAATTAGTTTAGGGTGTTTTTTTTCAGTTTCCAAGCATTGCTTAGACAATCATTTCCAAGTGAGACCAATTTCTTCCGAGGAAAAGCAGCTGAAATATTCCATTTGTATTTTTTATCCAGAATAATCCCATGACCTGCACAATGCTGTGGATTGCCTATTTCTTTCGGAATCATTCACTTCTCTGGGGTAAAATTTCAGGAAAAAAATCATTTTTTTTGTTTCTGGCAACTATTTCTGTGGGAAAACAAAATTTGGAGGGAATTTTTAAATAACTGTTGTAGATGTGGCCCTTGGGGACACGGGTTAGTGATGGGCTTGGCACTGCTGGACCTGGAGATCTTAGAGGGCTTTTCCAATCTCAATGATCCTAATTCACAGCACGTTCCCCAGCCTGGGCTTGCTGGTTATTTTTGATTCTCCTCATGGATGGGAGTTGATCCTGGGGGCAACATCCATGTCCAAAGGTTGAGCAGCCCAAGGGTGTGACATTTCCAGGCTTTCAATCCCAATTAATTATTAATTAATTAAATTAAATTATATTTTAATTAATTAAATATTAGTTAATTAAAATAAGGGAATTTCCACCCTGGGAAGAGCAATTCCACCAAGTTTCTGGTGTTTAACCAGGGACACAGGTGATGCCTGTGCTTCACTCAGAGCTCCCAGGAGCAGCTCCTTGTCACATCCAACCCAAAATCCAGGCCAGGAAGGTTTTCCTGCCCTTGGCTTCCTTCTCCCTCCTTCCTGGGCTGTGTCTGCTGAGCTGAGGGGGCACAGGCAGCCAAACTCAGCTTCCACCTCTCTCCAAAAACAGGAGGAGCATCCCCCCTGGACACTGCAATACTCAGAATAACAACTTTACCAGATTGAAGCCTGGGTTTTTTTGTTTGTTTGGGATCAAAGAAACCACAGTCTGGGCAGGAGACTTAAATTTAAATTTAATTTAAATTAACTATTTAATTAATTATTCAATTTAAATTTAATAATTTAAAAAATTATTAAAAAGAATGATTTTTATTATTCCCGCTCTGCAGACACACATCCCATTTTGAGCTCCTGGAGAGGAAGGAGGAGTGGGAAAGGCTTGACTGTTGTGCAGAGCAGCTGCTCCAAAGGCAGGTGGTTTGGATGGGCAGCAGTGCCAGCCCCAGCACATCCCTTTTCCAGGCACTTCTGCAGCCCTGCACTTCCATTTAAATCACATTCCAGCCCAGTTTGTCCTCCCAGAACGCTTCAAACCCTTCAGAATGCAGCCTTGGTTTCTTTTAAAGCTATTTATCCAGCTCCTACCATTAAGCTGAGGGCAAGATCCATGTTTTCAGCTTGGAAAATCTCCATCAGCTTCATTACCCAGGGCACTTTTCCCCCTGGAGGAACATAAAACAAATCCCAGCTCTGGGGAAATGTTGGTTTTTCAGCTCTTTTGGGATCTCCCTGTGCACTCTGTTGCTCATCCCTCCCCCTGGGTGGGTTTCTCCCTGCAAAGACTTTGTTTAAACTCGCCTCAAAAGTGACCTTTCATTAATTAAAACCCGTAATTACATCAAAACCTCTGAACACGAAGCTCCTCCAAGAGCTCCTCCAGCAACTCTCCCTCCATCCCGGGGTGTTTTCAGGTGTTTTGGGTCTAAGCCCTGGCTGCTCACTTTATTTTAGGTGGTTATTTGTGACAATATCATGGCAGCCTTTCTTTATTCCCATATTTTAATTTCACCAGCCCTGCCTTTTGATTTATTTAAATAAGAGAGGAACCACCAGGACTCAACGTGGTTTTTCCTGTGTCACCCTTTGAGGGCAGATCTGGACTCCCACCGTGGGTTTTCACATCACCTCGTAGTTCTTTCTTCCCCCCCCTGCTTTTTTCACTTGCACAAAGCAATAAAATACGAATTCCAAACACACTTTGTGGCCTCAGCTGCTGTTTTTCCCTCCCAACCTGTTCCACGAGCTGGGGGGAAGGTGCTGCTCCCACCCACGGGCACCCACTCACCCGTCCCCTCTACACCCTATTAACCAGGGCCAGGTGCTGGGAGATCTCCCAGGGCACCCAGATCTGGGCAAATATCAGAAGGTCAGGAACAAATTCCTCACCTCCAGGAACTCCCAGGGTTTCAACCCCCCCCAGGGGCAGTTTGGCTCCGTGTCCGGGGCAGCGATCCCGATCCTGATCCCAATCCCGATCCCGGCTCAGCCCTTGAGCAGGAATTGCCCAGTTTTCTCCCCTGCAGCACCTGCCTGAGGGGACCCCGGGCTTTGTGACCCCCCCAAAATGACAAGGAACTGCTGGAATGAGCCTGGAGAAGGACACTGAGTTGATTCCAGGGTTGGAACAGCTCTGCCATGAGAGAGCTGGGAGTGCTCACCTGGAGAAGAGAAGGATCCAGGGAGAGCTGAGAGTTCCTTCCAGGGCCTAAAGGGGCTCCAGGAGAGCTGGAGAGGGACTGGGGACAAGGGCTGGAGGGACAGGACACAGGGAATGGCTTCCAACTGCCAGAGGGCAGGGATAGATGGGATATTGGGAAGGAATTCCTGGCTGGGAGGGTGGGGAGGCCCTGGGATAGAATTCCCAGAGAAGCTGTGGCTGCCCCTGGATCCCTGGAAGTGTCCACACTGCGCTGACACAGGACCCATCTCTGACTTCAGGTAACATCAGAAACAGGATCCAGTGCCCAATGAGTGCCCAGAAATGTGGGATTCGTTCACTTGCTCCTCATCTTTGCCATGGACCAAAGGCCACCAACAAACTGCTCATCAAAGAGAGCTCATGTTTCCTGATTTCCTGCTCGTTGGGGAGGTTGAGGAATTTTAAACCCATTAAGCAAGTCTTGCATTTTCTTTGGCCCAAACTTTAAAAGTCTTTTACTCAGGAGACATAAAACAGCCAAGGAGACTCAGAGGGTTATTTTTCTCCAGGCAGCCTTTTCTCCCAGGGAACAAGGGACAGGAGGAGAGGGAACGGCCTCCAGCTGTGCCAGGGGAGGCTCAGGTTGGCCAGGAGGAGGAATTTCCTGCTGGAAAGGGTGGTGAGGCCTTGGCAGGGGCTGCCCAGGGAGGTTTGGAGTGCCCAGCCCTGGAGGTGTCCCAGGAAGGCCTGGCCGTGGCACTCAGTGCTCTGGGCTGGGGGACAAGGTGGGGATGGGGCACAGGGGGGGCTCTTTGACCTTGGAGCTCTTTTCCAACCTCAGGGATCCTGGGATTATACAGAAATAACATTTAAAATTTACACCCTGCATTGTTACAGCAACGTGATG
Source organism: Neopelma chrysocephalum (assembly GCF_003984885.1). Lineage (NCBI taxonomy): Eukaryota > Metazoa > Chordata > Aves > Passeriformes > Pipridae > Neopelma > Neopelma chrysocephalum. The sequence continues at coordinate 99,179 of NW_020897881.1, forward strand.
GGAACACACACAGAGTTTGAGCAAAACCAGAGCCCAGGGGAGCAGCTTCTCCCCTGGGGGTGTTGGAAAGGTTCTGCTTTGTCCAGCTGCAGATTAACCTGGAAGTTGTGTGGGACAAAACCCCACCAATAAAACATTTATGAATAGCAGCAGAAAGGAGGACAGAAAGGTTCTGTGCTGCACTTCTTGGAGGGGAAATTCAGTCCTCGTGCCTTGGGGGGGAAGAAGCTCCAGGGATCCAGGGGCAGCCACAGCTTCTCTGGGAATTCTATCTCAGGGCCTCCCCACCCTCCCAGCCAAGAATTCCTTCCCAATATCCCATCCAACCCTGCTTTTTGTCACTTTGAAGCCATTCCCCTTTGTCCTGTCACTCTATCCCTTGGAAATAGTCTCTCTCCATCCTTCTTGTAGCTCCTTCAGTTCCTGGAATGGAGACCAACATGCCCAAGCAGTGACTCCAAGTGGTTTATACCCAGGAAACCAGGATGTGCCCAAACTGAGGGCTCATCCTTTGCCTTCAGTGCAGAACTTCCCCTCTCTTCTTTCCATCCTGGAGAGCTCCAAGCTCTTATTTCCCATCTCACGGAGAACCTGCAGCAGGTGGCTCCTCATTGTACCCCCAAAACCCCTCAGAGCTGCAGGGATGGGAGGTCAAACCCCTGGGATTCAAAAGCCCAGCTGGAAAATACTTCTTCCAGCCCAGAGTGTGTGAGTTTAAAGTGAGTTCCCCCATCTCACTTTATAATTATCAGCGTTATCTTGATCTGCAGCTGGCTGGGTCAGACCTGCTAAACCTGGAAACAGAGACAAGCAGGAGGAAACAGATAAAAATAGAAGATAGGGGCAATCAGGAGCAGGCAGAACATTCTTTTACAGCTGATAACTGGTGTTATCTCACATAATGCTGCTCTGGCATCCTGTTTCATTTTTACACCAGCCTGAACTCCCTCCCTAATCTCCCCATCCAGCTGGAGGCATCCAGTGGAACCTCCAGGGAGCCTTTCCCAGGAACCTGCTCCAGGCAGGGCAGAGGAGGCTGGGGGAGGTCAGGGGATGTGGGAGGGAGCCATCCAGAGGGGAATCTCAGTGGGAATCTCGTGAGGTTTAACAAGTGCTGGTGCTGCACTGGGGTGGGGGCAGCCCCCAGGATCAATCCAGGCTGGGGATGAAGAGATGGAGAAGGACTTGGGGGTGCTGGTGCCACCCTCACAGCCAAGAATTCCTTCCCAATATCCCATCTATCCCTGCCCTCTGGCAGTTTGAAGCCATCCCCCCTTGTCCTGTCCCTCCAGCCCTTGGAAATAGTCTCTCTCCATCTTTCCTGGAGCCCCTTCAGGCCCTGCAAGGCCACAATCAGGTCACCCCAAAGCTTCTCCTCTCCAGGCTGAACAATCCCAGCTCTCCCAGCTTTTCCTGACATCCAGTCAATGGAATTCTCAGTAAGGGACACTCCTGATTTTGTCTCCAGGTGCACTTTTCACACTGTTGCCCAAGAAAAGCTCCTTATCCCAGCTCTGAGCATCCATCCTGATTTGAAGTGTCCCAGGCCAGGTTGGACGGGGCTTGGAGCAACCTGGGCTGGTGGAAGGTGTCCCTGCCCGTGGCAGGGGGTGGAATGGGATGGTCTTTAAGGTCCCTCCCACCCCAAACCATTCCAGGAATCCATGATTTAACCCTGCCAGAGGAGCCCTTGATCCAGCAGCTGTTCTGCTTCATTTCCCTGCACATCAACCTCAAACTTGGGCTCTTTACTCAGCCCCAAGGCAGCAGCAGATTTAGGAACCCCCAATCCCATGGGACCTTTTGTCCTGGTGGTGTTTCCTCAAGGATTTACTATCAGTTTCTCACCTCCCAAAGCAAAACACAGCTGGGACAAGAGGGCAAACAAAAACCTCCCCTCAGCCCTGCCCCTGCAGGGAGGATCCTTCCCTGGGCTGCTGGAGCAGAAATCACTCCACAGGTGCCTCTGGAAGCAGAGCTCACTCCACAAGTGCCTCTGGAACCAGAGCTCACTCTACAGGTGCCTCTGGATCTGAGGATCCCAGGGCTGGATTGGAGCCGGAGGGATAAAAACACCAAAGTCTGATTTTTTGGCCTTAATTTGCAAGAGTTGTGATGCAAGAATGGGCAAAGCAGCACCTTCACCAGCCTGGCACCCTCTGGGGTTGACGCCCAAAATCAACCCCCTGCTGTGCTTCTGTTTATTTCCTCCCTTCAAAAAAAAAAAACCAAAAAACCAAAACCAACCAACCAACCAAACAAACAAAAAAAACAAACAAAAAAAAAAAAAAGAAAAAGAAAAAACAACCCCCCCAAAAAAACAAACCAAAAAACCCAACAAAACCCCAAACAAACAAATAAACAAAAAACCAAACCAAACAAAAAAATCAAACAAAAAACCGCAAAACAAAAAGACCAAAAAACAAACAAAAAAACCCAAAAAACCAACCAAACAAAAAACAAACAAAAAACCCACAAAAAACTCCCCCCAAAAACCCCAAAAAAACCCTCAAAAAACACCCAAACAAACAAACAAAAGAAAACAAACAAAAAATCAAAACAAAAGATCTCTGTCCATCCAAATCTTTCCATCCAAGTCTTTCCATATAAATCCTGCTCTTGAGAAAGGGATTGTAATGGAATAAAATGCAATTTGAATAAAAGGAAGAAGATGGGAAACACACCCTGGTTCAAGCAGCGTTTGGGCAAAGCTCCAGGGATGGGGGGGATTGTTGGGGTGTCCTGGGCAGGGCCAAGGCTTGGACTGGATGAGCCTTGGGGGTCCCTCCCAGCTCAGGAGATTCTGTGGGTTGCTGCTAATCCAAATTCCAGTGGTTCTGGATAACCCCCTGCAGAACAAGGCAATAAAAACAGGGTCTTTTTGGTTTTTTTTCCAACAAATCATTTAACCCACCATGTGCACACTGAACAGTCTCTCCCGGATTTCTCTCCTGGATTTGCTCCTGATTTCTGCTCCCAGAAGTCACTGAAATGCAGAAATCACCGGGGCAGACACCCCAGCTCAGCTTTCTGACCTGGTTTTCTCCCATTTCCCACATCATTCCAGGGGAACACGACCATGGCCACCCTGGGACACGCTCAGGAGGGAAGAGGAAAGATGTCCAGAGTGGAGGGAGGAAGGAAGGAATCACAGAATCCCAGAATGGTTTGGGTTGGGACATTAAAGATCATCCAGTTCCACCCCCTGCCACGGACAGGGACACTGTGGAAAACCCCCTGGATACACCTGGGTGGGAGCAGAGGTGGAAGGTGACCCTGCCCATGGCAGGGGGTGGCACTGGATGGGCTTTGAGGTCCCTTCCCACCCAAACCATTCCATGATTCTGTGACTCCTCCTTTCCTCCCTTCAGGCACTTCTCCTCTTCCCTCCCAAACTTCCTTCAGTGAGAACCATCCCAGGAAATGCATCACCTGCATCCAGGTCCTTCCTCTTTATTTATCCACAGGCAATTTTGGGGGAATTTTGCAGAGAATTCAGTCACCTGTGACATTTTAGAAAGGGAGAAAAGAGCTGTCACCACATCATCAGACACATTTGTGGGTTTATCCCACAAATTTAATGGGATTTATTCCATTAAAGTTCAAGGAGGAGGAGGAGACCACACCTCCTGCAGGGACCAGCCCCGTGTGTCCCAGTTGCTGACCAGTTGCACCAGTTGTTGACCAGTTAAACCCCAGTGCAGGTGGCTCTGAATAACTCGTTTTCCCTGGAAATCTCCAGGGAAGGGGGAAGAGAAAACAGGGAATCACAGAGGCAGGGACAACCTGTCAGTTGTGTGTCCATCCCCACAGTGGTCCTGCCCAAATATTCCTGCTCTGGCCACACCTCCTTCTTCCATTTTTGGGACTTCCTGGGCAGATCCCAGAGGCTGTTCCCAGCTGTTCAGCCTATGGATTTAGGAAGGAGATGGGCTTTAAGGTCCCTGCCAACCCAAATGTGGGATTTTAATACGATTTGAGGAGCTCGGGGTTGGTGTCTGAGGAGCTCACGGTGCTGAAGGGCACAGGGCAGCACCCACAACCTCCTCTGCTCCCTGCCTGGGGTCAACCACGGCAGGAAAAAGGTCTTTGTGAAGTTCCAGGTGGACACCTTCCACCTCTCCTCCGGCCTAAGCCCATCCAGGGGGTTTTCCACAGTGTCCCTGTCCATGGCAGGGGGTGGAACTGGATGATCTTTAATGTCCCAACCCAAACCATTCTGGGATTCTGTGATTCCTTCCTTCCTCCCTCCACTCTGGACATCTTTCCTCTTCCCTCCTGAACGTGTCCCATGGTCGTGTTCCCTTGGAATGATGTGGGAAGTGGGAGAAAACCAGGTCAGAAAGCTGAGCTGGGGTGTCTGCCCTGGTGATTTCTGCATTTCAGTGACTTCTGGGAGCAGAAATAAGGAGCAAATCCAGGAGAGAAATCCGGGAGAGACTGTTCAGTGTGCACATGGTGGGTTAAATGATTTGTTGGAAAAAAAACCAAAAAGACCCTGTTTCTATTGCCTTGTTCTGCAGGGGGTTATCCAGAACCACTGGAATTTGGATTAGCAGCAAACCACAGAATATCCTGAGCTGGGAGGGACCCCCAAGGCTCATCCAGTCCAACTCCTGGCCCTGCCCAGGACACCCCAACAATCCCCCCCCATCCCTGGAGCGTTGCCCAAACGTTGCTTGAACCAGGGTGTGTTTCCCATCTTCTTCCTTTTATTCAAATTGCATTTTATTCCATTACAATCCCTTTCTCAAGAGCAGGATTTGGATGGAAAGACTTGGATGGAAAGATTTGGATGGAGAGAGATTTTTTTGTTTGGTTTGGTTTGGGGTTTTTTGTTTGTTTGTTTGTTTTAGTTTTTGTTGGTTCTTTTGTTTGGTGTCCCCACAGACGCTCCCAGTCTCCAGGGCTCAGTTTTCCTCCTCCCGCTGCGGGCTCGGCTCGTCCCAGGCTCGTCCCAATGTGATGTTTTGCCTCCTCAACGCGTAGCCCGTGGTGGAAACAGGATGTGAAGCACAGGATGGGAGTGGCAGCAGCTTCTGTGGCTGGCCTGGAGGTGACACTGCTCAGGTGGTGTCCTCGTGTGCCTGGGCGGGAGCCAAAAACGTGAACGCGGAACCGCCAGAAACGCGGAGTTTTATTTTCCTTTGGTCGCTCCCCGGGTACAATTAAAGGGCAATAACCAGAATTTTACTGGCAGTGGGTGAGTCACCGGTGGTAAAATCGTGGCTCTGGGCCAAGCAGAGCTCCTGAAGCAGCTTTGTCTGCACGTGGGATGAGTCAAGGGGTGAGGAGGATGAGGCACAGCCTGGAGCACGTTCCGCAGGTCCCGGGGATGGAGGAGTCACAGCAGCACCCGGGCAGCACTAAAAATGCAATTCTGTGGCCAAGGGAGAGTCTGGGAGTGGTGGCAGAGCAGTAAAACCCATGCAGGTTCTACACTGGAGCACTGAGAAAGCTGAAGGCGCTGAGGAGGATCAGTTAAATTCCCAGGGAAATGCTGGAAAAGCTAGGGAAAAAAGGGAAGGAATAAACAAAGAGCCTAAAGTGAACTGCCTGGGACTTTTATCAGCAGAACCACTCGTTCTGCAATATCCAATAACATCATTTTTTGCCACCTGACTCTGTATATGCCAGAAGAAAAAAGCTCTTTTCTTCTGTGTGATGTGCAAGGAGCTGTTCAGAGTTTCCCCTTATTGCTGAGGGGGAATATTGGGAATATCTAAAGGTCCTGTAGGAAAACCCAGTCAGGAAGGAATGAGCCATGTGGCTGCAGAGAGCCCTGAGCAGAGGTGCCAGCACCAATCTGCTCCCAGGGCACCATCAGGGCTGGAAGAGCGTTTCCCAGAAATACTCAGGGATTCAGAGGAGCTTTTTCTCACACCTACACTCGAGCAGGAGGGGGAGAAACAGGTCACCACACAACCAGGATTAGCCCAAGGCCTGTTGTTGCAACAGCAAAATGAAAGCTCTGGCACATTCTCAGCCACAGAAACTTGGGCAATGCCATCCAGGACTTGGTCTGACCTGCACCGGGAGCAGGCACGGAATCATGGAATCATGGAATCACACAATGGATTGGGTTGGGAGGGAGCTTAAAGCCCATCCAGTGCCACCCCCTGCCACCAGCAGGGACACCTTCCACCAGCCCAGGTTGCTCCAAGCCCCGTCCAACCTGGCCTTGGACACTTCCAGGGATCCAGGGGCAGCCACAGCTTCTCTGGCAATTCTATCCCAGCCCCTCCCCACCCTCACAGCCAGAAATCCCTTCCCAATATCCCATCTCACCCTGCCCTCTTGTCAGTTTGAAACCATTCCCCTTGTCCTGCCCCTCCATCCCTTGGAAATTGTCCTTCTCCATCTTTTTTGTAGTCTCCCCTCAGGGCCTGTGTCCCTGCTCAGCCTCTCCTGGGAAGCCAAGACGACGGAGCCACCACTGACCCTTGGAGAAGGACCCACAGATGACCCCCCTGCCCAACCACGGGTTTTCTGTGCAAAACATCTCAGTACTCTGACAAACCTTCCTCAGAAATTCCCAAATTCTCTGCAGCCTCAACACATTCCCCTGCAAGTGTCCAAGGCCAGGTTGGAGCAGCCTGGGCTGGTGGAAGGTGTCCCTGCCCATGGCAGGGGGTAGCACTGGATGGGCTTTGAGGTCCCTCCCAACCCAAACCATTCTGGGATTCAGTGATTCCCTATTTCCCCTCCTGCCAGGGCCTGACCCAGATGTTTTTGGAGGTGGTCACGGGGTGAAGGTGCAGGTTGAGGTGCCCAGTCCCCTCTGGCCCCTCCTCGGGGACGTGCCGCCGCCGCTCCGGCATCCAGACATTCCTCCATCCCGCTTCCCGGCCCAACAGGAAAGATCACTTGGAGCCAGGAGCCACCTCGTACCTCCCGGGGGTGAGAGCGTGGAAAACAAACCCTCCCACTGCAGAGGAAAGTGTGCCTGGGAAATGCTTCCAGGCTGGAGCTCATCCGGGCCTGTCCCGGCCGTGAATCCCGGCTCCTTCCAACCCATGGCATTCCAAAGGCATGTCTGGCTGGCTTGGTCATGTCCCACATGTGCTTCCAGGTTGTCCTGGAAGAGAGGAAGGACAAAGATTCATTTCCACCGGCTCCTAAACTCCACCCAGGGCTTTGGTTCTCCCCGGGGAGTTGGCGGCGCTCCAGAATCCCATTTTTGTGCAGGAATTTTGTGGATTGTTCCCTTCTGTGATCTTTGTTAAAAAATGAAATGTCAGTAAGAAGGGAAGCAGACCCTCACTGATGAGCCCTGGCCTATCTCCCAGGAAGTTGATGGAAACTTCCCAGCTCATTTTGGGGTCTTCACTGAAAGACTCTCAGGTTTATTTCTTCTGGCCCTGAGTTATGTTCGTGCTCCAAACCCATTCCCTCATCCTTCATTCCCATTGGAAAGCCAAGTGCCACCTGGCCCTGGCACAGGCTCCCAGGGCTGTGGGTGAAGGAAAGGAGGTTGACACAGTTCTGCACGTGCTGAAAGTTCCTGGTGTCCCTTGGTTCTGGCTCCATCAGGATCCCACTCCCAAAATTCACTCCCTCCCACCCACCTGGACCTCTCACACCACCCCAACTCCTCCATTCTCGTGCTTGGGAAGCTTCCTCTGGATGATGTGGGATCCTTGCTGTCCTGCCTGGGTAGGGACAAGCAGGAATCCTACACTTTTTTCCTAGGGATGACTGAGGGGGAGTCCATCCCACGGCACTTTTCCTGGTGTCCTTAGAGGCTGACACTAATCACAGTCATCAGCAATCAAGCTCCTCTCCAGGGCGTGTTGTGCTGAGAGATGGACTCAGCACCATCCAGGGCCGTGTGTCTCTCCATAATAAATCATGGAAGCTCCCACAGAGTCCCTGGCAGAGGAACAAATCCCACAAATTTGGTGTTTGCTGGGGGCTGTGTCACTGTGTAGGTCCATCCCCCACAGGGATTTGTTATCAGTGGTGAGACTTCTCATTGCCCTTTGGTTTCCAAGAAAGAGGAACCATCAAATCTAGGGAAGAGGAATGAAACTCTCACTTCAGAAAAGACATTGAGGGGCTGGAGCGTGTCCAGAGAAGGGAATGGAGATGGGGAAGGACTGGAGAACATGTCCTGTGAGGAGCAGCTGAGGGAGCTGGGGGGGTTTATCTGGAGAAGAGGAGGCTCAGGGGGGACCTCATTGCTCTCTGCAACTCCCTGACAGGAGGGTTGAAAGGAGGGGAGGAAATGGCCTCAAACTGCACCAGAGCAGGTTCAGATCAGAGATTAGAAACAATTTTTCCCTACAGGCCTTGGAATAAGTGTCCCAGGGAGGTGGTGGAGTCCCTGTGTCTGGGAGTGTTCCAGAGGTGTCTGGATGTGGCCCTTGGGGACATGGATTCGGGGTGATTGTGGTGGTGCTGGGGTGGCACTGGATGATCCTGCAGGTCTCTCCCAACCTTGCTGATCCTGGGATTCTGTGAAACCCGGTGTGTTTTCCCTCTCCACGCTCCCGCTCGGTCGAGGTGTGAGGACCGGGACAAAAAGGACCAAGTGAGACCCACCCAGCCCTGACCCCGCTCTGAAACTGGGCACCAGCAGCTCTGGGATGGTGATGGGGCTGAGCTGAGGAGCCCAGCAGAGCAAACCCCCCCCCAGGTGTGCTGCAGGGCCACCCTGACCCCGCTGTGCCACTCCCCGGCCCCTCCGGCAGCTCTGCCCGGCTCCAGCCGTGCCCATCCCGGCAGGAATCTGTCTGTGCCCGAGGCAGGACCAGCCAGACAGGCCTGCTGGCATTTCGTGCCCTCCACTGGCTTTGGCTCTTAAAAGGGTGGTGGTTTAAACCTCTTGGTTTAAACCTCTTGGTTGAAACCTCTTGGTTAAAACCACGTTGTGCTCCAACATCCAGGGTTTAGCTGGAAAATCCTGGGTTATACAGGAATGTGGGAAGGCACACAGGGAGTTTCCCAGACCTCTCTTTCCCCCCCCCCTCCTTTCTCTCTGGGAGCCCTCAGGTCTCCTTCCCTCCAACCAGCAGCTCCCCTACTTCTAGTTTTCCTCCCCTTTCTTCATTTGTTGGCCAAAGGTGGGGCTCCCTAAGGAGCTGCCGAGGCTTTTTGAGCTCTGGGTCTTATCCAGGGATTAGACACCTGAAAAAAAGGAAGAAGCTGGAATCCAGTCCCACGGCAAGATTTATGGATCCGTCTGAGCACGGATTAACAGCAGGAGCTGCCGCTGCTTCACCCCTGGGACCCTGGGCTTGGACAGTCCTCTCTCCTGCTTCCCAGGGAGAAAAGCAACTGGATTTTCCCAGGAAAAGCAACTGGATTTAGGCTGAGCTCTCTCCCTCTCTCAGCTGCTTTCAGCTGTTCTGGTTGCATGAAGGAACCTCCCACCAGGGGCTCCAAGTCTGACTGAAATCAGGGGTGTTGCAAGACGTGGCTGGTGTTGTGTTGATCCCAAAAGGGGATTTGGCTGGGAAGGGGTGGAACTCCTGCTGTTTTGCCACGGAGAGGGTGTATGAATGGCACCAAACACCCATGCCCAGCTGGCAGAACAGGATAGAAGAGGTTGGGGCAGGAAGGTGAGAGATGAAAGATAGGGAGGTTGCCTCACCCAGCATCCTCTTTCCTATTCCTGGCGACTTTCTTTCCCCAGCCTTTCTCCAGAAGGGTAAAGCAGGACGGGCAGGGGTGCAGGTGTGTCCTGAGCAGGGACACACAACTCACAGCCTCTTTTTTCCCAGGGACAGAGCGGGATTTTGGGGATTTTTGGGATGTCCCTATGTAGGCCAGGAGTTGGACTTGGGGGTCCCTCCCAGCTCAGGACATTCCAGGATTCCTGTGGTGTGATGGAGCCAAAACACATCAAGGGACACCAGGACACTTCTGAGAGCCACTGAGTTCAAAAAATGACAGATTTACCACCAATAACCAAAACTCAGCCCAGGCCCACAATCTCCTCTAACACCTCCAGCAACAACATTCCAGAACAGTATTGAGGGTTTATTTTGTTCCCCCCAAAAACAGCCTTTATTGTTTATTTTCTTCCCCTAGAGAACAGCCTTGATGGTTTATTGTGTTCCCTTCCAGAACAGCCTTTATGGTTTATTTTCCTCCCTTCCAGAACAGCCTTGATGGTTTATTTTGTTCCCCCTAGAACAGCCTTGATAGTTTATTTTCTTCCCTTCCAGAACATTCTTGATGGTTTATTTTGCTCCCTTCCAGAACAGCCTTTATTGTTTATTTTCCTTTTTTTTCAGAACAGCCTTAATGGTTTCTTTTCTTCCCTTCCAGAACAGTCTTGATAGTTTCTTTTGCTCCCTTCCAGAAGAGCCTTAATAGTTTATTTTGTTCCCCCCAAAAACAGCCTTGATGGTTTATTTTGCTCCCTTCCAGAACAGCCTTGATGGTTTATTTTCCTTCCTTCCAGACCAGCCTTGATGGTTTATTTTTTTCCCTTCCAGAACAGCCTTTATTGTTTATTTTCCTTCTTTCCAGAACAGTCTTGATTGTTTGTTTTCCTCCCTTCCAGAACAACCTTGATAGTTTATTTTGCTCCCTTCCAGAAAAGCATTGATGGTTTATTGTGTTGCCCCCAAAAACATCCTTGATGGTTTATTTTCCTCCCTTCCAGAACAGCCTTTATTGTTTATTTTCCTTCTTTCCAGAACAGCCTTGATGGTTCATTTTGCCCATTTTAACCCCACTGAGCCTTCACCCCTCTGCTCCTCATCCCCTGCTAGATACAGGAACGTGTCGTGGCCGCTTCCCCCCTGGGCAGGAGCCTCCCCGGTATCCTGTTACCGCATCGCCGGGACACTCCCTCGTGCATAATAACATGCTGTGATTATTCGCCCCGGGCAACGAGGGCCGGCCCCTCCTCTCCTCCGCTCCTTAAATAGTTAAAAGCAGTGGTCAGAGGGGAGCAGAGCCACGACAAGCAGAGCTGCTGCCCCGGGACAGAGCCAGCTCTGCAGGTGAGTGACAACATTTCAGAGATGCTGTGACACTGCCTGGGCTGTCTGAGGTTTCCTCTCCATGGTGATAAGTAGGTTGAAGTTTTAATTTGAATTTTTTTCGTTATTTTGGATGCATTTACTAGAATTTCTTTTTTTTTTCCCCCTAAAAATCAGCTCTGTTTAACGCTGAAGCTCCTAATAATTTTTATTTTCTTTTTCTTTAATTAGCTGTAGCTCTGTGGATGGGTTTGTGTTTCAAGGTGTGTTTGTGTGTTTAGAGAGAGGAGAAGTTGAGGAAAACTTCCCTGTGTGCATGGATTCGTGGCTATTTATGACGGTGATGGGATTAAATTTATTCCATAAATTGTGGTATTTATGATGGTATTTATGACAGGTGATGGAATCATGGAATGGTTTGGCTTGGAAAGGACCTTGAAGATCATCCAATTCCAATCCCCTGCCACGGGCAGGGACACCTTCCACCAGCCCAGGTTGTTCCAAGCCCCATCCAGCCTGGCCTTGGACACTTCCAGGGATCCAGGGGCAGCCACAGCTTCTCTGGGCAACCTGGGCCAGGGCCTCCCCACCCTCCCAGCCAGGAATTCCTTCCCAATATCCCATTTATCCCTGCTCTCTGTCAGTTTGATTTATCTTTTTGTGGGACACACAAAGAGAAAACAATCAAAATGGAAAACCAACCCCAGGCTGTGGAAAAGCAGCGGAGAGGGGACTTGGTGGGAAGGGGCTGAATCCCATCATGGAAAAAAAGGCTGATTTCCAATCTGTTTATGTGGAAAACAATGGGGAAAAGCGGCAGCACAGATGTTTGGAGCCTGGAGCAGCTCAAATGGGGCATCTCAGTGTCTTTGGGTTGGCACAAAGCACATCCCAGGATCTTTGTGGGGGTGGCCGTGAAGATTCCTCCCAACCTCAGTGATTCCAGGATCTTTCCAGCCCTGTCCCTGTCTGTGGTGGGTCACAGGGTGGACTCAGTGACTGTGGAGATCCTTCCCAATCCCAGTGATTCCAGGATCTTTCCATCCCTGTCTGTAGTGGTGGGTCACAGGGTGGACTCGGTGACCATGGAGATCCTTCCCAACCTCAGTGATTCCATGACCTTTCCAGCCCTGTCTCTGTTGGGGGTGGGTCACAGGGTGGACTCAGTGACTGTGGAGATCATTCCCAATCCCAGTGATTCCATGATCTCTCCATCCCTGTCTCTGTTGGGGGAGGTGGATCACAGGGTGGACTCAGTGACCGTGAGGATCCTTCCCAATCCCAGTGATTCCATGACCTTTCCAGCCCTGTCTGTGCTGATGGTGGATCACAGGGTGGACTCAGTGACCATGGAGCTCCTTCCCAATCCCAGTGATTCCATGATCTTTCCAGCCCTGTCTGTGCTGATGGTGGGTCACAAGGTGGACCCGGTAACTGTGAAGATCCTTCCCAACCCCAGTGATTCCATGATCTTTCCAGCCCTGTCTGTAGTGGTGGGTCACAGGTTGTACTCAGTGACCATGGAGATCCTTCCCAATCCCAGTGATTCCATGACCTTTCCAGCCCTGTCTGTGCTGATGGTGGGTCACAGGGTGGACTCAGTGACCGTGAAGATCCTTCCCAACCTCAGTGATTCCATGATTTCTCCATCCCTGTCTCTGTTGGGGGTGGTGGGTCACAGGTTGGACTCAGTGACCGTGGAGATCCTTCCCAATCCCAGTGATTCCATGACCTTTCCAGCCCTGTCTGTGGCACTGGTGGGTCACAGGTTGGACTCGGTGACCATGGAGATCCTTCCCAATCCCAGTGATTTCATGATCTCTCCAGCCCTGTCTGTGGTGGTGGTAGGTCACAGGGTGGACTTGGTGACTGTGGAGATCCTTCCCAATCCCAGTGATTTCATGATCTCTCCAGCCCTGTCTGTGGTGGTGGTAGATCTTTCCCAACCCCAGTGATTCCATGATCTCTCCAGTCCTGTCTCTGTTGGGGGTGGGTCACAGGTTGTACTCAGTGACCATGGAGCTCCTTCCCAGCCCCAATGATTCCATGACCTTTCCAGCCCTGTCTGTGTAGGGGGTGAGGTGCCCACGGTGGGTCCCTTCCATGACCAAACCCTCCCAACCCGAGCTGTCCAAACCCTTTTTTTCCCTTTCCCAAGGGCCTGGAATTGCCCAGGAGCAGCCACAAATCCTTCCCGTGGCTTTCTCCCAAGGCAGATCCTGCCCTGGACGTATTTTGGGATTTGTTGGAGTCCCTCGGGGCGTTTAGGCCAGGCCTAAGCAGAGTTAGGCCTAAGCAGAGTTAGGCCTAAACAGAGTTAGGCCTCTGTTAAAGGTGATGGCACCGCCGGGCCCTTCGTGCTCGTGGTGTCGTTTCCCTCAGGCCTCCCAGGATTTTCTGGGAATTGGGACCTGTTGGGTTGTTTTTCTGTTGTGTTTTGCAGGGGAGGAGAAACAAGGAAATAAAAGAGGGTATTTTCCCCTCACAGATGTTTCCTGCAGGGGCAGAATGTTGGTGTAGTGACGTGGCACATGGCTCTGAGAAAGCCACACTTGCAGAAATTTCAAGTTACTTCACAGTTATATTTTTATTTCACAGTTATATTTTTATTTCACAGTTATATTTTTATTTCACGGTTATATTTTTATTTCACAGTTAGTTATATTCTTTAACAGTTATATTTTGATTCCATAGTTATATTTTGATTCCATAGATATATTTTGATTCCACAGTTCTATTCTATGCATAAGTTTATATTTATATGTATATTTATAGATTTATATTTATACTTTAATTATGCTTTTATATTTTGTATCTGTTTCATTTTATATTTATAACTACAAATATAATTGAATTGTACAATTATATTTCTGATTTATAATTATAATTCACATATATTTATATTTATTATATTTATAATGTAATTTGAAATATATATGCACTTTAATTATAAATGAATAATGCATGTACATTTTATAATGATAGTTCTATTTTATATTTATATTTTAAATTTCTATTTTGCTTTATATTGATATTTTATTTTTAAATTTTATTTTTATTTTATATTTATATTTCATATTTTAATTTTAATTTATATTTATATTTCATATTTTTAAATATTTTTATATTTATATGTTTATATATTTATGTTTATATATTTATATGTTTATATATGTATATGTTTGTATATTTATATATTTATATATTTATATTTATATTTATACTTTAATTTTACATTAGACTTTATTTTAATATTTTTATGTATATTTCATGTTTTATATTAATTTATATTTATATTTAGTATTTTATTTAATATTTTTATTTTATTTTTATATTTTTATTTTTGTATATTTATACCTCAATTTTACACTAGATTTTATTTTTATATTTATTTTATGTTTGCATTTTTGGGAGTTTATTTTATTTTTATATTTTTATTTTATATTTATTTTACTTCAAATTTAAATTTTATATTTACATTTTCTATTTTTAATTTAAGATATTTTAAGCGCCCATCCAACTTTTAACAAGTTTCACTGTTTTAGAGCAGAAAACACTGAATTCCTTAGAAAATTTGAGGACCTGCTATCAAACCACTGGGACTTTATATTCAATTTTAACCCCTCAAGAATTTATACACGTCCTTAAAGGACCAGCCCCACTCTGGTGGTGGCAGGATTTGGAATCCCAAACTGGTTTGGGTTGGGAGGGACCTCAAAGCCCATCCAGTGCAACCCCCTGCCATGGGCAGGGACACCTTCCACCAGCCCAGGTTGCTCCAAGTTTATCCAACCTGGCCTTGGACACTTCCAGGGATCCAGGGGCAGCCACAGCTCCTTTGGGCAGGAGACTCCAAAGGGCACATGGAACTGTGGTTCCCAATTCCCAGCCAGAGATCATCTTCCCAAACACGAGAGGGACCATCCCTGGAGCCCCTTCCTGTTCCCAGGGGTCTGGAGAAGATCCTGAGGTGCCCCATAAATCAAAGGGTTCTGGAGAAAATCCTGTTGTCAGAAAACCTTGTTGACAATTTACTCTCAGTCGACCTTTTCCAGAATAAAACCTTCCCCTGGGGTTCAGCCAAGGCAGAATCCAGCTTTTCCCATGTTGTGCCCTCTGGAAGGGGAACACATGGACAACTCTCCTGTCTCAGGAGGGTGGTGATCACTGATTTCTGGTGCACACAAGTGGCTGGAGAAGGACTATTTCCAAGGGCCTGGAGGGACAGGACAAGGGGCAATGGCTTCCCACTGTCAGAGGGCAGGGATAGATGGGATACTGGGAAGGAATTCCTGGCTGGGAGGGTGGGGAGGCCCTGGGATAGAATTCCCAGAGAAGCTGTGGCTGCCCCTGGATCCCTGGAAGTGTCCAAGGCCAGGTTGGAGCAACCTGGGCTGGTGGAAGGTGTCCCTGCCTGTGGCAGGGGGAGTGGAATGAGACCATCTTTAAGTTCCCTCCCATCCCAAATGATTCCATGATTTTCTGTAGCCAGACCGGGCTGGGGCAGAGGGAAGAGGAACTTTGTAATCCATGGGCAACTTACTTGGAATCAGGAAGGAATTTTGCCTCTCTATTTTTGTTATATAGACCCAAAAAAACCCCCTGGTTGGCTGAAAGCTCTGCTCCACCTACCCCATGTGATCCCACACTGCTGGAATTCCTTATATTCCTTATATTCCCCTGGGACATGTCCAGCTCCAGGTGTTGTGGTTGTAAATCTCCACGATCCTCCAGGACTGGATCCCACATGAACTCCACACTTGGCTATTAATAGATTCCAGGCAGAGCAGTCACGAGCCAGGCAGGGTATAAACACACCCATTAGCAGGTGATGGTTGCAAGGAGGAGGAAACCTAACCAGGAATAGCCAACCTTAATCATCCAGGAAGTTCAGACAATTCCAGACACTCCAGTGGTCGGGTGATGGTCTCATCCCAGCTGGAGCAGGGAGGAAATGCCTGACTTCCCTGAGTCAGGGGGAGTGAACATCCCAGAGTGAGGCACGAGGAGGGAAGATCAAACAACTCCTGCCAGCCAGGGATGCCAACTGTCCTGAGCTGGGGGTCAGAGCACTCTGTTTTCCCGGGATAACCCAACCAAATGTCTCGGGGGTGGCTGGCAGGAAGAGGAGCTGCCCTAGGGGAGCTTTCTGGAGTCTCCACTGGAATTTTTGCAGAGCTTTTTGTTCTGTTATTCACATTTAGCTCCTTAAATGGGCTCTGGGATGAGATGGAAGGGAGAGGTCAAAGCCTCAGATGTTGCAAAGCCTCAGGTGTTGTAAAACCACCAGAGCTCCGCTTGCAATTCCTGAGGTTGCAGCCCCTGGGTTGTACAGACCCTTTGGAATGGTTTGGGTTGGAAGGGACACCTTGAAGACCATCCTGTCCCACCCCCTGCCATGGGCAGGGACACCTTCCACTAGCCCAGGTTGCTCCAAACCTGGCCTTGGACACTTCCAGGATTGGGGAGTCCACAAGCTGTCTGGGAATCCTGTGCCAGGGCCTCCCCACCAGGGAAGGGAATGACTTTAAATTAGCAGAAGTTGCACATTTGGGATGAAACTCGTGGCAGGGTAAGATCTCCTGGGCTGATTTGAATGAGTCTTTTCTAAGATTATCACATCCTTCCCAAAGAAGGGGATTTCTGAGAGCCAAAAATTATATCTGGGTTTCTGTCAGAGCCGGAAAATTGTCGCTGCCAGAAGAAAAAGCTTATTTTGCAGTGTGGGATTGGGAGATGGAGTCACATTTTTTTATCTGGAGGTTCCTCAGAATGGAAGGATTTTGTGGTTTGCTCAGAGACAATGATTTGCCCAGAGAAGCTGTGGCTGCCCCTGGATCCCTGGAAGTGTCCAAGGCCAGGTTGGATAAACTTGGAGCAACCTGGGCTGGTGGAAGGTGTCCCTGCCCATGGCAGGGGGTTGCACTGGATGAGCTTTAAGGTCCCTCCCATCTCAAACCATCCTGTGATTTTATGATAATCCCAGTATTTCCTCTGCCCTTAAAGATGTTACTGTTGGAGTTATACTGGTGTCTAGTGCAGGAGCCACAGGGCAGAGGAGAGGGAATGGTGGGAAGGCCCTGGGCTGGAAAACACACAAGGACAGATGTGCATGAATCAGCTAATCCTGGTTCATTTTGCTTTACCCTTCTCAGCTCTGCCATCCAGAGGGGAGGCCACGATGGATCTCAGCAACCACACCAACGGCACCTCGGCGGTGCCCAACGTCCTGCAGATGTTTGTGGAGCAGAAGAAGGCCCTGAGGTTCAACAACTACAGCAACCCAGCCCTGGAGCTGCAGGAGGAGATCATGGCCTCTTTCTACATCCTCATCATCGTGGGCTTCTTCGGCTTCCTGCTCTTTGTCATGATGCTCAGCAACATCGTCTCCAGCAAGCCGGAGAATTACATCGATTATCTGTATTCCGGGAAGTTCAGCCCTGCCAGGAGCCACGGGGAGCTCCCAGGGAAGGACAGCAAGGACACCTTCGTCATCATCAACAGCTCTGCCTTCCTGGAGCTGCACAGGCAGGAGGGCAAACCCCACCCTGGCTCTGAGGCCACGGACTCGGTCCTGAGGGACGTGTGACGATGTTTCCTTGAGCCTGAACGGGGATATTTGTCATTCCCGAGGAGCAGACTGGCCTCGTGGAGGCTTCCCACGTGCAGCTGTGAGGGCACCACACCACAACCTGTGTGATTTCATCCCCTGGCCCTTGGAGAAGAGGCTGGAGATCAAGTCCCTGCTGGGCTGCTCTTCCACAGCCATTCCCATCCCGTGTTTTCACTGCTTGGCCCTCGGGAGGACAGATCAGCCCTTCCTCTGCTGTTGCTTCAAGCAGGGCCACAATGTGTCCATCTAGGAATATTATTCATTCCTTAATTTATTTTGATGGGGTCAGAGCTGCCAGTGAGCCCTGGTGGGTGTTCTGCCAGCACAAACAACCACCACAGCCTCGGGGGCCACCCTCGGGAATCGGAATTTGGTGTGGATCCGTGTCCTGCCCTTCTGCAGGGAAGGTTATTCCAAGGATCTGGAGGCACGTTTTGGACCTGAACTCGTTGGCTTGCTTTGCAGGCTTGGTCTGCAGTGGGTTTGGGACAGTGGTCATGCATTTCTCAGCAGCTTTTCCCACGTGTCAGCCCTTCACCAGGAACAGGAGGAGGGCCAAGACATCCTATTTCCAAGGGCATGGAGGGACAGGACAAGGGGGAATGGCCTTAAGCTGAAGGAGTTCAGGGTTAGGTGGGATATTGGGATGGAATTCCTGGCTGGGAGGGTGGGGAGGCCCTGGCCCAGGTTGCCCAGAGAAGCTGTGGCTGCCCCAGGATCCCTGGAAGTGTCCAAGGCCAGGTTGGACAAGACTTGGAGCAACCTGGGCTGGTGGAAGGTGTCCCTGCCCATGGCAGGGGGTGGCACTGGATGATCCTTAAAATCCCTTCCAACCCAAACCATTCCATGATCCCAGGAGTGTTCAATCCATGCCCTGCAGAGCCCTGGCATCCAGGATGGGCACATGTGGAGAGGCAAACACTGGCCTCCAGCTTGCCATGCATGGTCCGTGAATTCATTGGAAAAAGCTCTGGAGTCTGCCAATCAAAATGGTTGGAAACCAGCGGGGCAGATACTCCCAGGACTTAAAGGCATTTAAGGGAAGCAAAAATCCTGTGAAATCCCACAAAACTGTGTGCCTGTGGGGTGGGAGTTGGGGGTTCCACTCAGCCTTTTATGTTCCTTTGTGTGTTTGGTCGTTGTCATCACCGAGAGGACAAAAATTCCCAACGATTTTGTGCCCTAGGAAACATTATTTCCCGATTTTCCTTTCACAGATTTTTACTCTGTTGAAATTTTTACTGTGATTTTATTTTTTTCTCTCTCTTTTTTTTTTTTTCCCTGAATCCTTTTCTTCCAAGACATGGTGTTGTTGTTATTAAGGGGCTTTTGCCACTGTTTGGTCCAACCCCAACCTCCTGGAAATGATTTCCTTTGCACACCCTTTAAGGGAGATTGAAGATTCCAGGGCCTGATCTCTCCTCAGACACCTTCCAAGTGCTACTTCCAGCTGACAGTGGGGATGAAACCCAAACCACTCTTGGCTTTCCACACTTGGAATTCCAGAGCTTCAGCTTTCCAAGGGAGGCATCTCCTTTTTTGGACAGGTGCATATTCCCCAGGCAGCGTCTCCAGCAGGGGCCAATTAGGCTCGTGGAGTTAGTTTTGGATCCCATTCCTTAGTTTTGGATCCCATTCCTTTGGCTTCATTCCTGTGTCTGGTTTGGTAACTTCTTTGGAGCCTGGATCCACAATTCCTGCTCCCAACAGCCACATTCCCACTGCTGCTGTTCCGAGCTGCAGAATGAGAGGGGCCTAAAGGTAGAAAAAGCAGATTCCAGGTTTGTTCCTTGTCCCCAGAGTCTTCCAGAAGGTGCCAGAGATCACCATCCACATTGGGGGAGGATCAGTTCCAGAATTCCAGCTCTCCTGACAATTCCTCCTGCTCTGCAGCCCCAGTTTATCCATTTTTCCAGTTGGGAAGCAGGTCCATGGTGACCCTTTCCATGGGGAGTGCCAGGGGCAGGTTTGTCACCCATCACCCATCCCGGGATCTGAGCAGGGACTTTCCCCCTCCTGGACAACCTGGGACTGATCCCACCTTGTCACTGCCTCCCTTTTTGCTTCCCAAACCAAATTCCCTGCTGAGGGATGACAGGAAACCACTGGTGTTCCCTCTGGAGTTTTCCCTTCTGGTTTTTCCTTCCTCGCCCCGAGGAGACTCGTCTGTGTGTACCCACAATTCCACCCACATCTGATAAAAACCCTTCAACTCCTCAAGAAACCACATTCCCACAGAATCCAGGCTATAAATATTTCTAGGTATTTCTAAATATTTCTAAATATTTCTAAATATTTCAGGTATTTCTACCTGAAATAGTGGCTGTGATCAGGCAGAAGTTGTGACTCTGGTTGGGAAGGTGATGAACTCAACCTTGGCAGAGAATTCCTAAAAAACCCCAAATTTCAGCAGTTTTCCCAAGGTCTCTCACTGGTCTTCCTGGGAAACCACCAGCTCTTGCCCTGAGAAGTTTGGGCTCTTACTTTAAATATTGGCTTTATTTAATTTATTTCCTAAATTTCCCACCTTCTTCTGGTTCCATCCTGAAGCCACCTTTGATTTGGGCAAGTGTTTCTCTTACTGGTCCCATGGTGGATCAAGAACTAAAATTAAACCCTTTTGAAAAGTCTTTTTTGACACTTTTGGAAAGGTATTTTTGAATACAACTTCGCCAGGAGAACTTCAGCTGGTGCTCAGGAATTCATCAGCCAGCCAGGAGGGAAAATAAATTATTAAATTCATGGGATTTATTAGAAAAAGAAGCCTGATATTTCTCACTCTGTGAAAAAC
This sequence comes from Neopelma chrysocephalum, assembly GCF_003984885.1. Taxonomy (NCBI): domain Eukaryota; kingdom Metazoa; phylum Chordata; class Aves; order Passeriformes; family Pipridae; genus Neopelma; species Neopelma chrysocephalum. Next base: position 119,520 of record NW_020897881.1, read on the forward strand.
TGGGAGACAACCAGGGGGAAAAAAAACCCAAAATGAAACCTATAAACCATTTAATTTAGCTCAAAATAAAATGTTCAATTTCAAACTTAGCAACTTAATTTGAGCTGCTACTTGCAATATAATCCAGCAGTAAAAGCAGCCTCTGTGTGCCTAAAATGCTGCCTGCTGTGTGGGTGTATTCCATTATGTTCTGGATTTCATTGTGTTTTTATTTGGTATTTAAAAAATAAAGGGTTTTTTTAGCTGGAATATAAAATGTGGTGACTGGTAAACTAATAACTTAATGACTCCAAAACGGGTAATTGGTGTGTAAGTGATAATTGCTGGTAATTGTGGCATTAACGGGGACTTTGTTCCTGGGTAATTGGTAATTTCGTTGTTTAGCTGGGTGGGAAAGTTGGGAAGCACCAAAAAGGTGCATTTTGGGGTTTGGTGGAGCGCAAAAAAGGTGCCAAAAAGAACCTTTCAGCACTTTTAACAGTGAAGCCCATAAACGAGATTTTTGGGAACCTCAGGCCATAATCAGGCCTTTAAAAATGACCCTTCTCAAGGATCAAAACCAGAGCACTGACAGAGCACTAATAAAAGAGAGCATTTTCAGCCCAAAATGTTGCATTTCAGGTGTATTCCAGGAATAGTTGGAGATGTGCTGGAACCAGGAAGGGACACTTAATTTGGGTTTATCACAAAAATGAGCTCAAATGAGCCCTTTTCCTCCCTCCCCCTTTGCTGCTGCGTCAGGGTCATTCCAACCCCTGTTTTCCCCCAAATCCCTGTCACCCTCCTGCTGAAGGAAAATATTGTGGCTCATCCAGCTCTGACTCAGGTGGTAATTTAGGATGACAAGCAATTCCTTCAACACATGACTAACCAAGGTAATGGGAGGATGTTACCCAAGAGCAGCCCTGGGAATAACAGGCACAAGTCTGACAACTTCTTGGGAGGCCTTGAAATACCTGTTATTTTATTTATTTGCCAGCAATGGCTCCCGGAGAGGAGCTCAGGGCACTTGACCAGTGCAGGATATCAAAGGAAAACCTCTTGATTCCCTCTCAGGAATCTCTGTGAATGCACCTCCTGAATAAAATGATTAAAGGATCTTTGCATAAAGATGAGAGGTAGATGCAAATGGTGATGAAGAAGCTGGAAGAGATGATGTCCCCCTCCTGGAATGCAAATCACCTGAATTTTCGTGGTGTCTCACTGACTAATTACTTCTAAATCCTTTTCCAAGGCTCGTTTTCATGGAAAAAACACCAATTTGTTTTTCCTCCAGCCCTTGAAATACATCTGGGACTGGTTCAATATGGGTTTTTTCCCCATTTTTAAGTCCTCAGTCCCAAGTCCTGCCCTGCTCCTGAGAGGATGGATGGGACAAATGCACTTGGGGACATGGTTTAGGGGGGATGATGGTGGGACTGGATGATCCTGAAGGGCTCTTCCGACTTTGCTGACTCTGGGATTCTGGGACAAGAGCTTTTGTGAGTGAGCAGCAGGAATAAATCCCACTTTGGGCCATCCCTGGGAACTGGCAGAAGGGTGGAAAGCCAACAGAGATCCCTCAAAGCCCATCCTCTGTCCCTGGGACTTGTTCTTGACATTCCCTCCTTCCATGTGGAGCAGAGAGGGATGGGAAGCAGGAGGAACATGGGTGAGAAATGCAAAACCAACCCTGTTTTAAGACACAAACACGAGGTCCAGACTCATTTCTGAGCCTCCTCAGATCAAGGAGAAGCACCAAGCCAGGAAATGAACCTGAGTTTAGGCCAGAGGGATCTGAGTCCCAGCAAATAAAATGAGCTGCAGGACTGGGAAAGGACCACAGCATTGGAGCTGAGCTCAAAGACAACCAGGATGAGGAAATCCAGGAATAAAAGAGGCTGATAAAAAGGGATATTTACCCATCTGTGTTTTTAGGAAGCATCTACATCCATCCTTCACTCTGTGCAGCCACTCAGGAGTCTTGGGATGCACTGGGAACAGCCCCATGGGAGGTTTGTACACGGGGGATGTTTCCAACAGCTCCCTGAGCAGATCCTAAGCAGGAGAAGTGGATCCATATGGAGAAACACATGGATACATCCCTAATTATTCATCTCTGCTCAAACCCTCTATCTGCAGGAAGGTATGAGCAGGCCGTGGCTGTGGGGATAACTCCTGGAAGGCACCAGGAATTCTGGAGAAGGGGCAGCTGGGGCTGTGTTTGTCCCCCACACTGGTCCCCACATCTGCCAGGGAGGGCCCAGCTCCAGGTTCAGGAGCCAAAGCCAAACTGGGATTGAATTTGTGCTAAAGGAGCGTTTGGAAAACGCCCTCAGGGACAGGGGGGAGTGTTGGGGTGTCCTGGGCAGGGCCAGGAGTTGGACTGGATGATCCTGGTGGGTCCTTCCCAGCTCAGGGTATTCCAGGATTCCATGCTCAGACACAGGACTGGCCCAGGGCAGCAAACTCAGCCCCTCAGTGGCCTTGAGTGCTGAGGCCAAGACATAATTAACAAATATTAACTCTGAGTTGTGTCACATTGGCTCTGATGAGGGACCACACCAATTAAAGCCTCCTCAGAAGCGACTCTGCCAAGCCTTGAGTGCAGAACACCAAGGACCCTCCCCCAGACACAACATTTGCTGGGAAGGGCAAGAAAAGCCAGGTGGAATGGCTGATTCCCGAGAGGAAAAGCCGGGAAGGAAAGGTTGGGAATGGCTGTTTGCCCGGGAGGCTCCTGGAGGAGCTGCCCTGGGATGCTCTCAGGGAGCTGGGCCTCCCTGCAGCCCCTGTGCTCTCGTGTTTGTGGCCAAAGCCTCGGACTAAAAGCTTCAAAATTAAGCTGAGTTCAGGTCAGCTGAAGTCTAAGGAGGGAACAGTCCTGCTGAATCCTTCTTACTTTCACTTTAAGGACCACTGAGCTCCTTTGGGCTCCTCCAGCAGCCACCTGAGTCATCCCAGAACCTGTGAGAGGTTCATTTTTTCCCCTAAAATCCCAACAGCTCCTTTGATACTCCCCAAGGATTTCAGTTTTGTTGAAGACCACACAGCCTTCAGTGAAGAAAACAGAGCCCAAAGGTGCAAACACTGAAGTCTAAAATCCTTTGATTTTCTGTCTTCAATGCTGGTGACAGTGACAATATTTGACAGTGGAAGACAAGGGAGGTACAGCCTGAACATTCCTTTGGAAAAGAGGGATTTTATGGAAGAGGGGAGTAGTTTTGTGGGAGCAGGGTGTGACCTAGGAGGGGAATATCTCCAAGGGGGTCCTGTGTGGGTCAAGCTGCCACGTGGCCCTTGGGGACGTGGGTTAGGGGTGATCCTGGTGGTGCTGGGTGAGGGTGGGATGGGACATCCCAGCCTTGATGGGATTTTGATCCAAGGCTCTCTGTTCCTGCTGCCTCCTCTCACCCACAGAATTCCCTCTTCCCGTTTTAAATATGCCAAGCTCATTTTCCAACCCTTCTGTGTCCAGGGAAGGGCTCAGTGCCCTGGGCTGGGTCACAGGGTGGGCACCGGGCACGGCTTGGGCTCC
>NW_020897881.1:123436-133881 GCF_003984885.1 Neopelma chrysocephalum
TATTATTATTATTATTATTATTATTATTATTATTATTATTATTATTAAAAAATCTACTCTCGAGAGTCTAAAAATTCCAGATTGGGGACAATATTCCTGCAGTGTTTTGTGCTCCAGTCTCCAGGGAGACAGAAGGAAAAGCAGATTTGAGGCCTCACTGCAGTTCCCGGGGAGCGACTCCAGTGGGAGCAGCTGGAATTCCAAGGCTTCTCCATCCCTTCTCCAAGGTCCTCCATCCTCCAATTCCAAGGTCCTCCATCCTCCAATTCCAAGGCTTCTCCATCCCTTCCCTCCCCACTCCCCCGGCACCTCCGGAAGGCACAAGGATCCAGGAAGAGCTGGATAATGGAAAAGTGAGTGGGAATGACAAGGAAGCAGGAAGGCAAAAGTTTCCAAAGGCTGCTGGTGCCCAAGCCTTCAGTTCTGGGTTTCTATAGATCTGTACAGATATTTATATCTATTTATATATATTTATATCTATTTATATCTATTGATGAACCTCCCTCTGCTCTGGAGCCAGGCTGGGAATGCTGGGGGAGTTCACCTGGAAAAGAGAAGCATCCAAGGAAACCTGAGAGCCCCTTCCAGGGCCTAAAGGGGCTCCAGGAGAGCTGGAGAGGGACTGGGGACAAGGGATGGAGGGACAGGACACAGGGAATGACTTCCCAGTGCCAGAGGGCAGGGTTAGATGGGATATTGGGAAGGAATTCTTCCCTAGGAGGGTGGTGAGGGACTGGGATGGAATTCCCAGAGAAGCTGTGGCTGCCCCTGGATCCCTGGAAGTGTCCAAGGCCAGGTTGGATAAACTTGGAGCAACCTGGGCTGGTGGAAGGTGTCCCTGCCCATGGCAGGGGGTGGGAATGGAGGAGCTTTAATGCCCCTTCCAACTCAAACCATTCCAGGATTCCAAAATTCCATGACCAAGCTGGCTTATCCCCCAGGATGTGGTGCTATTGCAGGAAGAGCTGAGGAGTAAACAAACAGCCAAAAATTCTATTTTATCAGAATAAAATCCTGCCATAAAACTTCCTCAGAGGTGACCCCGTGATTTACAGGAATCCAAGGAATTCCTGGATGCACCAAGGGGTTTTCCTGGCAAAGCTCCTCTCCTGGTTCTGTTCCTCTGGTTCTACCAAGGGCCCCCAGGATTGACCCCCTTGCAGGAACGAGCTGCTCTGAGAAGCTGCACAGAATCCTCTCCTTTTCCTTCTGCCTCTCCATGAACCTTGTGCTCATCCCTGATGGATTCAGAGATGCTTTTCCCTTTAAACCCAACCACCTCCTGGCAGATATTCCTTAAAAACTGCCTCCCAATCTTTTAAACAAGCAGCAAACGAGGCCAGGGATTTATTTTTTTTTAACAAAGGGGTTTTTTATTGCACAAATAGAGGCTGAAATCCTTCTCTGTCCATGGAAAAAACGGAGATCCAGGAGAAGTGAACGTTTCTCTCCAGGGTTTTTTTCCTCTGACACATCCTTCATCTCCAGGAAGGCTTCATCCTCCTGGGAAAGGAATCCAGTGGGAGCTGCCAAGCGTCAGGAATTCTGCAGGGTGAGGAGAGAGAAGTGAGAGCACCAGGAATGAATCTGCTGTGGGAGAATTCCCTCCCTCCTCTGTATCCCAGTACAGAAGGACACGCCTGAGGGATGGCAGAATTTGGGAATGCCAAGGCCCCCTGGGTGTTCCCTGTGAAATCAGGGATGTTTTAATGCCATTCACCAGGGGGGATGTCACAGGCTGGACATCCCACAGGCTCATCCCTGCTGCAGAAATCCCTTGGGATGTGGGCTCTCCAACAGAATTCCCTGATACACACACAGCCTGGAATCACAGAATCATGGAATGGGTTGGGTTGGGAGGCAGCTTAAAGCTCATCCAGTGCCACCCCGTGCCAGGGGCAGGGACACCTTCCATAGGCCCAGGGTGCTCCAATCCTTATCCATCCCTGCAATTCCAGGGATTGGGATCACTCTGGTGAGTGATCCCAAGCAACAGCTTTGCTCCCTTGCAGGGCAGCTCAATTTTAGGGATAAAATTCCATGTAATCATTTAAATTGTAATGTGAATTGTAATTTAAATAGTAAAATGTAACAAGGATAAAACTCCTCTGGCTCCGCCTTCTCCCATTTTCCACAAGATTCTGGAAAACTGATTCCCAAGAAAAGCTCCAAATCTGCCTCAAAACCAAACCCTCCCTCGGAGCCAAACAGGAGACTTGAATTCATTTTTGGTTGTGTTGGTTTTTCCCTTTGCAAATGGTTTATTCCCAGGGTTATTCCTCATTTCTAGGCATGATTCCCAACCCTCCTTGCAGGGAATAAAGCAGGGAGAAGGCTGGAAATAAAAGCTCCTGAACATTTTGAAAGGTTGGAACTGTTTTTAGATGTGGAGTGGAAATCAAGTTTTTTTAGCTGAATAACACGACATCAAACTCCCCCTGAGCTCACACGGGGCAGGAAGAGAATGATAAAAATTCCCATTTTTTTTTTGCATAACAGGGAGCAAAATGATACCAAAAAAATCACAAAGAAGTCAGGGAATAGAATCTGAGCACCAGGCAGGACTCATTTTAATAATGGATTTGATCCAAGACTGCTTAAACTTGGAAAACAGGGAAGGAATTCTGCACGTGGGGAACAAAACCCCTGAATTTTAAGGAATGTGATGTTCATTTTGTTCTTTTTGTGCTGAGAGATGAGCAGTTTTCTCAGTTCATTATTATATATGGTGGATGTTACACCAAATAACCTGTTCCTTGGCATGGAATTTGGCCTTTCCAGCTGAACTCCCAGCTTGGCAATGATTTAACTAATCCAGAGTGGCTGATTATTTCCTCATTAATTATGTGACTCGAGGCCAAGAGCTCTGATTGCATTTCCTGCCCAGTTTCACCCTCTCTTCCTGCCCCAGGATTTCCTGGGCCTCAAAATCCAGGGAGATAAGGAGCAGGGAAGGAATATTGTGCTTAAGATACCCTCAAACCTGAGCGTGGCTGCCAAGTTTCACTGGAATTCCAACAAAGATGGGCAAGATCTGAGTGTGCAAATCACAAATGTCACAAAGACTCAGCTAGTGATGGTTCAAATTGCACAATTTAAATCAAAAATAATGGGATTAATATGTCAGTGCCACGAGGGAAGAGCAGGATGTGGGATAAATTCCATACCTGAGGGATTCCTTCAATCCTCCTTCTTCTCTGCTTCTCTTTTCAGCTTCTCCTCCCGTTCCCTCTTCAGTTTTTCCTCAATTTTTTTGCTCTGGTACATTTTCACTCCAGCAAATGCCAAGCAGAGGATCAATGTTTTAGCTGCCAAAATGTACATCAGCAATGGGAAATTCTCCAGAGCCTGGAATGCCAAAGAATAGATGGAAGCACTGACTGGAACACTTGGATAATTCCAAATGGATTTACAGGGATGTTCTAAAGCTCCCCTCCAAGCATTTATCCAGGTGCTGAAAATGCTCCTCTGTCCAAGGGTTTTTATTCCTGCAGGGAACTTTAAAGCAGCAGATCAACAATTAGGGGAAAAACCAAAGACAAATCCCCTTCACTCAAGTTGTACCTGAATTTAAAAAAAAAAAGGAGAAGCCCCTTGGGACAGGTCTGGGTTGGTTTTGCTTGTTTTGCAGCAAAAATGGAATATTCCCAGGACCTGGAGGTGGAAAAGGGCTTGGGCTGGATGAGCCTTGGGGGTCCCTCTCAGCTCAGGATATTCCATGATTCCACAATAACACTGTGAACTTGGAATATTCTCTGTGCCCTCAACCTTCCAGCACCTCACAAAGCTGCCTGGACATCATCAAACTACTGGATTTGGGAAAAGCCTTGGATCCAGAGGCCATTAGTGTCCAGAAAAACAACAGCAGCCTCCTCAGGTATTAAAAGTGGGAATCTGTCCAAGTCAACAGCTCTGCAACAGCAGGAAAATAAAGGCAGGGCTGGGGGTTGGCACTGCTGTCCTGAGAAATGGCTTGATGAACATGTTAAACTGTTAATCATGGAATCATGGAATGGTTTGGGTTGGAAGGGACCTTAAAGACCATCTTGTTCCAACCTCAACACCTTCCAATATCCCAGATTGCTCCAACCTGGCCTTGGACATTTCCAGGGATCCAGGGGCAGCCACAGCTTCTCTGGGAATTCTATCCCAGCCTCTCCTCACCCTCACAGCCAACAATTCTTTCCCAATATCCCATCTAACCCTGCCCTCTGGCAGTTTGAAGCCATTCCCCCTTGTCCTGTCCCTCCAGCCCTTGGAAATTGTCTCTCTCCATCTTTCCTGGAGCCCCTTCAGGCCCTGCAAGGCCACAATCAGGTCACCCCAAAGCTTCTCCTCTCCAGGCTGAACAATCCCAGCTCTCCCAGCCTTTCCTCCCAGCAGAGCTGCTCCAGCCCTGGGAGCCTCCAAGAGGTCACTGCACGAGGTCCCTCAACCATTGCTGGGCCTCACACACGACCCTGCAGAGCCTTTGTGGCCCCCAAACACCAAAAATACACAGTGGGGAAACCCCCTGCAGGAAGAGAAGGAGCTGAGGGAAAAGCCTGGGAAGAGGGAAAGCAGGAGGACAGAGCAGTGCCCGGGGCTGAAGTGTCCCAACAGCAAATCCTGGGGCCACAGAGACCACCTGGAGCAAGGAAGGACAAGGACAAATCCCTGAGAGTGTGGTGGGAAAACAACCCCTGCCCTGGGCAAGGAAACCACCTTCCAACACAGAACCCACCCACTGCTGGCAATAGCAGCAATTCCCTGCTTTAGGAATTCCCTGCTTCAGGAATTCCCTGCTTCCTCACAGGGAATCATTCCAATTCTTAAGAATTCCTCTTATTATTTTGCAGAGCTCATCTTCACCCTTCTTCCCTCTGGGTCACCAGAGATGGAGCTGCATCTCCATCCACCCCCCGGAAAGCAGAGAAATGCTTTTAAAACACAGGAATTCCCAACAACTGGCACAAAGAGTCGTTCCCAGCATCCCACGGGATGACTGACGGGAGCTCTCGGCCAATATTTGACTTTCCAGGGGAGATTAGATTCAGCTTTTCATTGAATACACACAGAAAGTGTGCAGTGCAAGGCACTTCTTTCACAGCCAGCAGGCTGGAGCTGCTCCCTTTTGGAGATTATCACCTTATTATCCAGTGGAATTTGGAAATCCTGAGTGAATCTCCTGGGAAAGGACACGGGGAAAGGTGAGTTTCTCTCCGTAATTATTTCCTATTGGAAAAGCAGGGCAATTTTTGTTCTGAATCAAAGCAACAGCAGAGATTTTACAGATTTTTTTACAGACACAGCAGCTTTAGGAATGTGGAAGAGCCTCACCTTCCAGTTGAATGCCACCATCTCAGCTGCAGGGTGACACCGACTCCGGCACACGTCACACTCCTGAAGTCACACAGAGGGGCGGGATCATCTTGGAAAAATGGGAATTAAAGCCAAATCAGATCTTGGAGAAACGGGAATTAAAGTTAAAAGAGAATTACACAACCTGCTTCCACCCAGCAGGACAACCCTGCACCTCCAGTGGGTTCATGTGCCCGGCGGTGTCTCAGCTTCCCAAATGACCCCCCCCCGGGCTTTTTGGGAGCTGAGTGACAGGAGCAGCTTCCCTGTGGAAGGACAGGGGGTTTGACAGGCCCTGGGCAGGTGGCAGGGCTGGGATTCCACGGCCCAGCAGCTCCCCCTTGGAAAACACAGCTTTGGGAAGCTCCACCCCGTGCCTGGGTGGTGTCTGAGAGCTCCAGGACACCAAAGCACCCAGAAGAGCTTCTGGTGGTTTCCCAGCCCACCTGCCCTGTTTGGAGCCTGGATGTCCAATAAATTTGGGAATCTACTCTGATTTACCACTTCTCCTTGATTTACTAATGAATTAACTCCTCCACAATAAAACTATAACTTCAATTAAATCCTCCACTGTGAAAATAACCCATAAGCAAAGTCACCACACCCTGGGTGGGCAACACACATTCCAGGGATGAGTTCCCAGGTTGGGAAGTGCCTGAGAAAGCAGGAGTCAAATAACTGTTCTGCTCAGACAGCAGATGTTCTGATTTCCCCAGCCAGGGAATCCTCTTCCCTCCTTTTCCCTCCCTTCCTGCTGGGACATCCCCCTGGAGAGACACTCCAGAGGTCTCTGTTATGGAGATCCAACTATATCCAAGTTCCCTTATTTTTCTGTTGAGGAAATGTCAGGACAGGTGTGAACTAAGGAGTGTTGCACCTCCAAACCCAGGTGTTTGGACTTCATGGCATCATGGAATCACACCCTGGTCTGGGTTGGAAGGGACCTTAAAGACCATCTGGTTCCAACCCTGGACACCTTCCACTCTCCCAGGTTGCTCCAAAGCTTCAACCTGGCCTTGGACACTTCCAGGATGGGGCAGCCACAGCTTCTCTGGGAATTCTATCCCAGCTCCTCACCACCCTCACAGGGAAGAATTCCTTCCCAACATCCCATCTAACCCTGTTCTCCTCCAGCTTAAAACCATTCCCCTTGTCCTGGCGCTCCAGACCCTTGGAAAAAGCTCCTCTCCATCTTTCTTTTAGGAATTTCTGATGTTGCCTCCACAATTCCAGCAACCATTCAGACATGAAGTCCCCTGCCTGATGGGCACAGGAAAAATCCCACAGCAGAGCAGAACCTGGTTCCCAGGGCAGGATTCAGAAGGTTTTGGATGCTCCTCAAAAATCCAAGTGACCCAAACCTGACCCAATCCAAAGGGGTGTCCTCACCTCAAAACACTCACTTGGCTCTTGGTTGGGATTATTCAGCCAACACTGCTGGAATATTCCAGTTCTGCTGAGAGAGGAGCTGGAATCTGCCTGGATTGTGTGTCCCTCAGGAGTCACACAGGATGGGAAGTAAAGAAATTCTCCCTTTGTTCTCAAGAGTGGGGTTTTGATCCAAAATCATAAAATCATGGACAGGTTTGGGTTGGAAAGGACCTTAGAGATCATCTCATTCCAACTCTGGAAAACTTCCACTAGCCCAGGTTGCTCCAAGCCTTGTCCAACCTGGCCTTGGACACTTCCAGGGATGGGACATTCCCATCCTCTCTGTGCCAGGGCCTCATCACCTTCACAGCCAAGAATTTCCTCCTCAAATCCAATCTAACCCAGCCCTCCTTCAGCTCAAAGCCATTCCCCCTTGTCCTGTCACTCCATGCCCTTGTCCAAAGTCTCTCTCCAGCCTTCTTTATAATCCCAAAATGTTTCCTGTGAGAGCTGACACTTGGGATGTCTGTTCCATGCTGCATTCCCACATCCTGTGCCACCAACCTCCAGTGGCCAAACACTTCTCCTCATTCCATCTCTTGGCTCTTCCAGGCCCTTCTGGAATATGAAACCCCAGGAGTGAAAAACGTGGGTGAAGCTGGAGCACAGGGCAGGGAGAAGAAAGTGGGAAGAGGAGGGAAAAAGCCAGGATTTTGCCCAGAGATGTTGTGGATTCCCCATCCCTGGAAGTGCCCAAGGCCAGCTTGGACAAGGCTTGGAGCAACCTGGGTTAGTGGAAGGTCTCCAGGATTGGAACTGGATGATCTTCAAAGTCCATTCCAACCCAAACCATTCCAGGGTTCTCTGACAATCCAACATTTCTCGGCGCTGGGGTTGTCAGTCCACGAGCACGAAGCTCAGACGCCCAAGGTTGTGGTATCTTAAAAGCCTGCAGGCAAATAAACAGCTGGAATTTCGTGTTTGCCTTTTCCTGAGGCTGATAAAGGCCCAGATAGGAGCTGGGAACACATGCACAGGCAGGCATTGTTCATTCCCCAGGCAAATCCCTGGCCAAACACTCCTGGGCCCCACAGAAGGTCGGGGTTACCTTCACTGCCAAGCAAGGAGGCCTCGTGTGGAGCCACGTGAGGGAGAAACAGGAGCTGCCTGAAGCCCTGCCACATATTCCAGGATGGATGCTCCATGAGAATCCAACATGGCATTAAATGGTATCAGTCTCCCATGTATTCCCTGGGATTGCAGCTCCCAATCCCTCCCTGTTCCCTCAGGGGTGCAGATCAAACTCCTGCAGAGGGAGAGGCTTTGCCCACATCCCACCTCAGCACTGCACTGGAAGTTCTCTGGGAGCTCCCAAACGCTGTGGGATCCTCTGGGTCGTGTCCTCAGCGGGGCCAAGGGTTGCACCAAATCCAGGGAGGGCTGCACCAAATCCAGGGAGGGCTGCACCAAATCCCAAGCCTGGCTTAGCTGATCCCAGCCCCAGGATCTCTGCACGACGTTGTGCAACACCGACCGTCCCAGCTGGGCCCCGGTGAGATGGGAAGCCTGTGGTGGAGCCCAGAACTGAATCCAGGTCTCTCAGCCACTGGATCACAGCTCCAGTCCACCACAGGGAGCACATCCCAGCCCACCTCCCGTGGCATTGTTGGCCAGAGCATGGACTGACCACCAGAGAACATCCACACGACCACGTGGGAACTCACCGACCCACTGGAGTTGTCTTGGTTGGACATCCCGCTCTGCCAACAATTCCAGCCACCCAACTAACCCTGGGACATTCCTTTGGGAATTTCTGAACAGCTCCATTGGATCCACTTGGTTACAAAAGTCAGGAGGCCTCAGAGAGCACCAACCCACTGACTGCTCTGGAAGGGGATGTGCTGAGCTGGAAAAGGGGTTTCATTCCTCAAGGACAGGCTGGATGGGGCTTGGAGCAACCTGGGCTAATGGAAGGTGTCCTTGCCTGTGGCAGGGAGTGGAATGAGATGGGATTTAAGGTCCCTCCCAACCCAAACCACTCCATGGTTCTGATTTTTGATCAACTGAAGGAACCCAAGGTTCCAACTGAAAACAATTAAATAAACATCAAGAGCCATGTAAGATCTTCACACCTGACAAAGCTGAAATGAAAACATCAGGGATCCCTCTGGCAGCTCCTCACATGCTCCAAACTGTGGAAAATAAGAAGGGAGCAGATGGGATGGATCAGTCACAGTGCCTGGATTAAAGTCAAATCCCAAGCAAAATGCCAGTGGCACCTCAGCTGTTCCATCCTGGCTCCCAGGGCAGCATCAGGGCCGGGAAGAAGATCCCAGGGCTGGAGCCCCTCTGCTCTGGAGCCAGGCTGGGAGAGCTGGGGGGGTTCACCTGGAGAAGAGAAGGATCCAGGGAGAGCTGAGAGCCCCTTGCAGGGCCTAAAGGGGCTCCAGGAGAGCTGGAGAGGGACTGGGGACAAGGGATGGAGGGACAGGACAAGGGGGAATGGCTTCCCACTGCCAGAGGGCAGGGATAGATGGGATATTGGGAAGGAATTCCTGGCTGGGAGGGTGGGGAGGCCCTGGCACAGGTTGCCCAGAGAAGCTGTGGCTGCCCCTGGATCCCTGGAAGTGTCCAAGGCCAGGTTGGAGCAACCTGGGCTGGTGGAAGGTGTCCCTGCCCATGGCAGGGGGTGGGATGAGATGATCCTTAAGGGCCTTTCCAGCCCAAACCCTGGTGTGGTTCTGTCCCACCTTGGGAAGGGTCTGCAGGAGGCACCTCCCCTGAGCCCATCCCAGGGCTGGAAAACAAGGAATGGGGACTGGAGAGCAAGGAAGGGGTGGGGAGAGTAAGAGAGGGGGTGGAGAACAAGGAAAGGGGGTGAGGAGCAAGGAAGGTGAGATGGAGAGTAAGGAAGAGGGATGGAGAGCAAGGAAGAGGGAGGGAGAGCAAGGAAGAGGGATGGAGAGCAAGGAAGAGGGATGGAGAGCAAGGAAGAGGGATGGAGAGCAAGGAAGAGGGATGGAGAGCAAGGAAGAGGGATGGAGAGGAAGGAAGAGGGATGGAGAGCAAGGAAGGGAGATGGAGAGCAAGAAGGGGGTATGAAGAGCAAGGAAGAGGGGAAGGAGATCAAGCAAGGGGGGGTGGAGAACAAGGAAGAGGGATGGAGAACAAGGAGAGGGCTGGAGAGCAAGGAAGAGGGATGGAGAGCAAGGAAGAGGGATGGAGAACAAGGAGAGGGCTGGAGAGCAAGGAGGGGTCGTTGAAAAACAAGGAAGAGGGATGGAGAACAAAGCCTGGAGGGCAAGGAAGGGGGTCTGGTGAAGACGGAGGGGGGGCTGGAGAGGGAGGAAACAAGGAAGGGAAGGGGGAGAAGAACAAGGAAGGGGGTTGAAGAAAAAGGGGGAGGGATGGAGAGCAAGGAGGGGGTGGAGAAGGGTCAGAGGAAGGTCGGCTGGGCAGGAGGACAGGCAGGAGGACAGGCAGGGGTGGGCAGGAGGTCAGGCAGGGCAGTCAGGGCAGGCAGGAGGACAGGCAGGGCGGGCAGAAGGACAGGCAGGGCGGGCAGGGCAGGGAGGAGGACAGGCAGGGCCAGGCAGGAGGACGGGCAGGAGGACAGGCAGGGCGGGCAGGAGGACAGGCAGGAGGGCAGGCAGGAGGACAGGCAGGAGGGCAGGCAGGAGGACAGGCAGGACAGGCAGGAGGACAGGTAGGACAGGCAGGGCGGGCAGGAGGAC
>NW_020897881.1:133891-134318 GCF_003984885.1 Neopelma chrysocephalum
GGCAGGAGGACAGGCAGGAGGACAGGCAGGACAGGCAGGAGGACAGGCAGGGCGGGCAGGGCCGGGCGGGAGGCGGCGCAGGCCGCGGGCAGCGCAGCGCTCCGGGCCGGGCCCTCCCTGCCCTCTCCCCCTCCGTGCCGCTCCCCCGGGGCTCCGTGAGGGGAAGGCGGGCCCAGGGACGCGTGTCCTACCTCAGGGGGCGGCCATGGCGGGCGGGACACCGGGACACGGGGACACCGGGACACGGGAACCGCAGGAAATCCAAGAACTGCAGCTCCCGGCAGCCCCGGGAAGGGGCCGCTCCGCCCGCTGAGCCCGCCCCGAGCAGCTGCTGCTGCTTCCCGTCCATTGATGGAGCTGCGGGACAGACATTCCCTGGGCTGATCCCCCAGCGTGGGCAGCAGGGCAGGGGGGGATTGTGCCCCTC
>NW_020897881.1:137318-140480 GCF_003984885.1 Neopelma chrysocephalum
GGAGATCACAACAAGCTGGAAAACAAACACCTTTCCAAAGAGCAGCCCCAGGGATGGATTTGCTGGGGACACAGAGCCCTCCTGGCCAAGGAGCTGCTGGGAAAGGGCAGCTCTGGGTCAGCTCTGGAGAACAGGAGCTGCTTGGCCTCCAGCACACCTGAGGGGGTTTTTGGGATTGCAGTGGGAAGCAGTTGGCAGGAATTGCATTCCCAATGTGCAACAGTCACAGTCACACCTGCCAATCCCCATTCCAGGGGTCCCTCTCCACTGTTTCTAGACAAGGGATTAATAAGGATGGTGAATCCTGACGGGAACAACCTTCAGCCATGGAGTTATTTAATATTTAGAGGGAGGTTTGTACCAGCCAGGAACCTTTGGGGACATCCCTGTGGATAAGAGCCAACCTTCCAGCAGATCAGCTGTTCCTCTGGGCCTGATCCTGTGGGAAAGGTTGGAAATCAATCCTCTGCAAACACACCCAAGGTGTTACAATGGGTGATCGAGCTCTATAACACACAATTAAGTCTCCAGATCTCTCAGAAAAACAAACTGTTGAACCAGTGACTGTATTTATTGAGCAGAGAAAAGCCCCAGGAAAATCAGCTACAGATGAAACCTCTGAATGTTGCTCCCTAGAAGATGGAAGAGCAGTTACACAAGAAATAAATGATTGCAAAAGGGTTTCTTCTTTTAAAGGGAAAACCCAACCTGTGCAGGGCAAGGTATCAAAGCTCCCAGTTGTGCTGAAAAATATAGGAAATGATGGAGAAATCCTAAATCCTCTCTCTAAATATTAAATAACTCCATGGCTGAAGGTTGTTCCCGTCAGGATTCACCATCCTGAATCCCTTGCCTAGAAACAGTGGCCAAGCCCTGTCCCCACAAAGCAGAGGGAAGGGACAGCAGCAGTTGCAGCAGCAGGCCCTGGGTTTGGCCCTGGCAGAGGTCACTGATTGCAACAACTCCTCTGGGCAGGGGCAGCTCCCAGCTCCTGGCAGGGCTGGATCCCCACAGCAACACCAGCCTCGTTCCTTCTCCTCTCACATCCTCACCACGGAGTGTCCTGGGAGCTGCACCGAATTCCTGGTTCACCTTGTCCTCTTCTTCCCTCTCCCAGCGCCCTGAGAAGCTCCTGGACCTTCTTGCCACAGGACACGTCCAGAATGAGGTGATTCAGAGCAAAGAAATGCATCAAGAGTGTTTGAGTAAAAGGACATCGTGTCCATTCCCGGCAGAGGATTATTGTGGGGAGGTGTGACCACGTTTGCCCCACTCACTGGTATGTTCTTCCTTAAGCTCAGCTTTGTCCATTCCCTCGACTGATTTCTTCACTTCAAAGCTCCCCACCCTGTCTGGGAAAGGGGAGGGAGAGGCAGGAAAGAGGACTGTGGGAAAATTCAAAACGTGCCAGCAGGAACCAACCTCTGACAACAGAGACAGAGGGGGGGGGGGTGGAAAGGTCACCGGGGTGCTCCTGTGGAACTCAAGGGTGCAGAGGCTTGATGGAGCTTCAGATGGGACAAGGTGAACAAAAAGGGGAGGGCAGGAGAGCAGACAAAGCCTTTCCAGGAGGTTCTTCGGGGGTCAGAAGGGAAATCACAACCTGCCACCCTCAGGGTGCTTCGTGTCCCTCTTGGCACAGGAGCCTGGCCCAGGATGGACATCCCAGTGTTGTTGTAGCCCATGGATGTCCCAGAGTGGGTTTCAGCCCCAGGTTTGGGGGCAGAAAGGTGAAGTCCCAGCTGGGAGGGATCCTTTGGTGCCAGCCCCTCTGGCACGGCCTGGATTGTGAACAAGGTGGTTCTGCCCTCTGGTTTGAGGGAACTCCACAGAACCAGTGGGGAATTTGGATGGAATGGCACCTGGAGAGACTGAACTGGAGCTGAAGTTACTGCAGAGCGTGGTGTTGGTAACTCCCATGTCCACAGACTTCCCGAATTATTGCTGGAAAGTGTCCTGTGGGAGGGAACTTTAAAACTCTGCTTTAAAACTCCTCAGCAAAACAAGGGGCCTGATCCACCCAGGCTGGAGAGTCCAACCCCTTTTCCAATCACTTTTCCAGATGATTCCTTAGCAAGGAGGCATTTCAAGACACATTTCAAAACAAAGCCATTTAGAAGACAGAGGGTTGAAGTCTCAGGGATTAAATTCCAGTCTCTCACTCTCTGAAAAAAATACAAGACATTTCTGAGCCTTCTGTTGGAAGCATCTCCTTGTATTACCAAGCCCTGAAGGTCCTGACAGCAGGTCTGGGACTTGTCCAGTGGTTTGATCTGCACAGACAACTTTTCCTGCTCCAGAAGAATGAGATGTGCTTAAAATCAGGTATCAGCCACATGTGGAAAGGCTCTGCCTTGCTTCACACTTGATGGCCTCCCTCCCAGACACGTTTAGCCACTGGTCAAGAGCTGCCTCAAGACCTGCACAGGAGCCAAATGAAAGTGCCTGAAAGCAGGACAGTCTTATGTTAAAAAATTTTGTGTTTAAAACTCCACCGTTGCCTGTGTTTACATGAAAATATCTATGTGGAACCATAGAATGGTTGGGGTTGGAAGGGACCTTCAAGATCATCCAATTCCAACCCCCTGCCATGGGCAGGGACACCTTCCACCAGCCCAGGTTGCAAAACAACCAGATATATAAACATACAATTTTATGTATCTTAATCCCTTCTGCTTTTGAAGACTAGAGGAGGGCTTTGCAAAAGAAGGGCAATGAGAAATGGGCTGGAGACATCAAGGCACAGCCTGAGGCTTGCAGAGGTTGAGTTTAAGCTGGAAAATTTGAGAAGAGAGCAAGTCAGGGTGTAAATCTGGGATATTTGAGAGCAGAACAGAGCTCAACTCACCCCTTCCTCACAGCCCTCGGGGGGAGCTCAGCTTGCACTGAGCTGCTTCCAGGGGTGTGCTGAGGCCTCCTCCCACCCAGGGAGTTGCCCTGGCCATGGATCCCAGTTTGTGGGAATGCTGCTGGCCAGGGATGTGCTGGGAGGGCCCTTGTTCAAATCCTTGGTGCCACTGAGCCACTTCCATCAACCTGTGGGACCACAACCACCATCTACATCAACCTGTGGGACACAACCATCACCTCCATCATCCTGTGGGACACAACCATCACCTCCATCAACTGTGGGACACAACCATCACCTCCATCAACCTGTGG
>NW_020897881.1:140490-145297 GCF_003984885.1 Neopelma chrysocephalum
CCTGTGGGACACAACCATCACCTCCATCACTGTGGGACACAATCATCACCTACATCAACCTGTGGGACCAGAACCACCAACTATATCAACTGTAGGACCAGAACTATCACCTACATCAACCTGTGGGACCACAACCATCACCTCCATCAACTGTGGGGGACCACAACCACCATCTACATCAACCTGTGGGACACAACCATCACAACCATCAGCTGTGGGACACAACCATCACCTCCATCAACTGTGGGGCTCCATCAACAACGTGTCTGTGCCACATTGAGCTGCACAGGCAGGAAGAGGAGGAGACCCCCCAGCCCAGGACATGCCAGAACCACCTGGTCTGAGCCCGTGGTCCCCATGGCTGGGCACAACCTGTTGCCAAACTCAGCGTGTGGCAGGAATCTCCAGTTGGGCCCAGAGCTGCCGTGTATTTTGATTTTCCTGCTCTCCATCACTGCGTGTTAAAGAGGTGCTGGTTGTTTTTAAGTTGTAGACCTGGGTCCAGCTTAGTAGAGATGCTCCTTGTCCATGCTTGGGGCTTTAATGGAGCCCTGTGATCGTGGAGTTGGTGCTACAGCGAGAGAAAAAAAGGCAAGAAAAGGCCAGGTCAGGACATTTCAGTGACACAGAAAACCAGAGCAGTCACTCCCCACAACCCCAGCTCCGGTGTCAGAGAAGTTCACGTGACACCGAGATTTATTTTGGCAGGAAAACCTCTGTGTTTGACACACAAACCATCCCCGGAGGTCACCGAGGCCAAAACGTATCCCCAGGCCCCACAAAAACCCCGGCACACAGGGGGCCTCCCACACAACCCTGTCGGAAAAGCAAAGACAACTGATCATTTCCAGCCGCTGCCAAGGGAGGAAAACAAGTGTGTCAGCACAGGGGTTGGGCAATAATTGCTCCTGTAACCTGGTATTTGTTGCATGAGCACAGGCCCAGTCCTTGTTTCCTCACCCTCCCGTGACCTTGGGCCCGTTTGCAATCCCAGTTGTGCAAACTGGCCCTGCCATCTGTCTGTATCCAGCTCCTGCTTCCAGCAGAAAATCCTGGAGAAAGTCTCTGGAGAGGCCAAACCCTTCCCTGGCACCCGGCCTTGGCTCCACACCCTGGCACCTCTGGCACCGGGATGCTCCGGATCCTGTGCCCACCCTGCTGGGATCCAGGTTGTCCCCCATCCAGCACCAGCTCCCCCAGGAAGGTGCTGGAAGCCAAGGAAAGCTCCTCGTGCTGGGCCACACATGTTTATCCCTCTCCCGAGGGAATGTGGGATTTGGGAGATCCAGGGCACTGCATAACTCTGAGTATTCCCATGGCCAGGAAGGGCATGGAGTGACAGGACAAGGGGGAATGGCTTCCCACTGCCAGAGAGCAGGGATAGATGGGATATTGGGAAGGAATTCCTCCCTGTGAGGGTGGGGAGGGCCTGGGAGAGAATTCCCAGAGAAGCTGTGGCTGCCCCTGGATCCCTGGAAGTGTCCAAGGCCAGGTTGGACAGGGCTTGGAGCAACCTGGGCTGGTGGAAGGTGTCCCTGCCCATGGCAGGGGGTGGCACTGGATGATTTTTTAAAGCCCCTTCCAACCCAAACCCTTCTGGGATTCGAAGAACTGCAGCAATTCCATGGAATTCTCAGCGGCCTCCTCCCAGCTGGAACCTTCCCGTTGACATTAATCCCAATTTGGGAAGGCAGGGTGCAATTAAGTTCAGCCTGGTTGGAAGTGGCTCTTAAGAACATGCCCAACTTTAAGCAAAAGCTCAAGTGCTGCTCTGCATAAAGATGATTTTCCTGAGCCGGAGCCTCCGCCGGGAGCTGGAGCCGATCCAGGAGAAGGTTATTCTGGGTAAGCTGCCTGAGGGATTTCAACAGATAATTCTGTGCCTCTCTCTAACACCCTGTGTGGAGAACAGTAATCTTTTAATTGGATTCCATCCCAATAATTACCCTCCTGGATCTGCTGGTGTCCAGAGCTCCAGAATCCGTGTCCTGGCGTCTCCTTTGAAGGCTCCAGAAAAAGCTCCAGGAAAGACCCACTGATGGTTCACCTTAATTTTCATGAACACTGCGAGTGTGCTTGCCAGGAACATGTGCTGGAAGCATTGTGGAGTGACATTTTATCCCACCAAAGTCATGGAATTGTGCTTTGGTCCTGGTTTTTTAGTTCCAGTGACACCTTGGAGAACGATGAGTGTCCCCGGTGCTGCCTTTCACTGACCTGAAGATGGAAGAAAGATAAGAAATTGGCATTTTCATAAAACTTCCAGCTCCCTTTCAAAATAAATCCAATTTTTCACAGTGCCCAGGGATGTCTTTTTGTGTGTAAAATTATGGGATGCTGTGCAGTGTGACTGTGCATTGCCTGACTCGCTGGATCTTGATTTTCAGGCACTTGCTGAGGTTGGAGTGGCAGAAAAAAAACCCCATCCCAAGGTTCCTAATGCAAATTAGTTCTAAAAGACACAACCAGATTTCAGCTCAAAGTCAGCACTTGGGTCCCACCAAGTTTAAAGAGAATAATCTGGAGTCAAGCAGGTGTTTATTTGTTTGTCTCCTCCTCATCTCCTCCAGATGCTGATGAACTTCAGCTCGTTGTCCTTGGGGAGCTGGGAAGCACAGGATAGACTCCTTGCCTGGATTTGCACGTGTGTGTCTCCACTGAAGTTATCCTGGAGGATATTCCAAGGAAAAAAAGCCTCACTCCCCTCTCCAGTGCCATAATTCAGGAGCTTTGCTTGACAAGGATGCAGAGCTGACCTTTGTGACCTCAGTTCCCTCAAATATGAATCCAGCCCTGGATTCAAACTCTGCAGACCTGAATCTGAACCTGTGCCAGAACTGAACTGAACTCTGCATGTTCCTCCATGTGAATATATTACATTTGAGCCGAGATTTTTGGGCTCTCCTCTGATCCAAAACTGGAGAAATTCACCTTTCCAAACTGACCCTCCTCCAGAAGAACCCCAACCCTTCCCATTCCAAACCACGTGGAGGGGTTGGCTGAAGGGAAAGAGCCTTGAACTGGAGGGTTCCCCATCCCTGGGGTTTGATTTTGCCCACACTGATCATACTCTGCAGAATCAAAATAAACCCCACAGTTCCCACGGCTCGGGGCTCACCCAGAGGAATTGGATCTTCTCAGGAGGGAGGGCTCAAAAATCTCATCAAAATCAGCCTTTCTTTAAAACTGATTATAAAATTTCATTATTTTGTATTTTCTTCAGTCAGATTTGACTTTTGATGAGTAAAAAGGTCTGAGAGTTTCCACAATGAACCCCCCTGAAGTGCTCAAGAGTGGGTTGAGCAGAGGTGTGTCCCTTGTGTCCCCAAACCTGTGGGGAGAAGATTGTCCCCATTCCTTCCTTCAAAGGCTCCCGTGCTTGGCACAGGGCACAAAGCCTTTTGTTTGACCTCCAGCTCTGCCTAAACATCAGGATAAATGAAAAGGAACCTGATTAGATACAAAAATATCTGGGTCGCTTTGGCCAGCGAAGCAGGAGAGGATTTAATCTTGTCCAGAGACACATTTTTCCATAAATCAGGACAGTCCCTTGTTTTTTTCTCTCTTGGAGCACACGAGGAGGCAGGTTCCCAACTCCAGTTGGCTCTAAATATAATTTCATGTTTGAAGGGCCAACTGAGGTGTTATTAAAGAAGTGAAATGTTTCTCCTTCCCTTTGGACATCAGACCAGTAACAAAGGCCATGGCAGCATCCCACGGTGACCCAAAATGAGCTCCTCCAATTTTGTTTTTACATGTGGAGCTGAAAACTATAAAACAAATAAGAATGAAACGGCCAAATAGGAAGAAGTGATGCTCTAACCTGAGAAATTACAGGAATTTTGCTTATTTGGCTTGTGCTGATGGATACACTCCTGTCTGGAATTCTCTTTGGACAGGACAAGGGGGAATGGCTTCCCACTGCCAGGGAGAGATGGGATATTGGGAAGGAATTCTTCTCTGGGAGGGTGGGGAGGGCCTGGGATAGAATTCCCAGAGAAGCTGTGGCTGCCCCTGGATCCCTGGAAGTGTCCAAGGCCAGGTTGGACAGGGTTTGGAGCAACCTGGGCTGGTGGAAGGTGTCCCTGCCCATGGCAGGGGGTGGAACAAGATGATTTTTAAGCTCCCATCCAACTCAAAGCATTCCATAATTCCGTGCTGTTGTGAAGGACACAGACACAGCACAGCCAGTGTCTGCCATCCCAGGAGGGCTCTGCTTGCAGGGCTTTGTGCAGAGCTCTGTCCTGGTGTCCGGGAGCCTTTTCCTGGTGGCAGAACCACCACGGGCTCGAGAAGTTCAAAGGAAATCATTTACAATTCTCTTTTAGAAAAGCAACTTCAAGGTGAGTCCTACCTGTTAAAATCAGTGGGAGTGAGGGACCAAAACAGCTCTGAGAAGTTCAGTGGTTTGTGTGGTCACCAAATGACCCTGTGATGGCACAAGAGGGTGAATCCACCACCTCTCAGTTGTGCCTGTCTCTGCTGACCCCCCGACTCCTGATGTCCTTGATGTCGAGATTGATTTATGAACCCAAACCACCACAGGAATCCTCATTCTTGTCCCAAGCCCTGCAGGGTGGAACCTGCTGGAGAGTCCCCCCAGAGCTGGCCATGGCCCAGCACTCCATCTGCCCTTTGAAACAAGAATTAGTCATTCCTAAACGAGCAGCATTTTTAATTGGTCATTAACACCAGACCAGAGGGGCTTCCAGAATGGGCAACGGAGCTGGGAAGGGTCTGGAGCACCAGGAGTTCTCTTGGAAGTGCAGCTGGAGCTGGACAGGCCTGCTGGGAATGCTGCAGGGCA
>NW_020897882.1:0-14084 GCF_003984885.1 Neopelma chrysocephalum
GCCCCCCCCCCTCTGCTTCTTGGGCGCCTGCCCCACTTTTTGGGTGCTGGCTCTGCCTCTGTGGGTGTTGGGGGCACCTCCCTGGCTCTGCAGCAGGTACCCCCGCTGCCCCCTCCCCTACGGCAGCCCTTGAGCCAGCTCTGTCCTGGCAGCAGTTCACCCAGAGAGCACCCCCAGAGCCCCCCCGGCCTTGCTGGCACCCACCAGGTGCTCCCCAGCCGCGTCCTCTCTTGGCACAGCAGCCTGGCCGCTGCCTGGTGCACCTGACACCCCCCCAAGTCCTTCATTTACACCCGCCTTAAACACCACCAGGACCTGGAAAAATTGGAATGTGGCAGGGGGGCAGCTGGAGCCGTGCGCTGGTGACTGGGGTGGCACTGGGGGCAAAGGGACCTGTCCCAAAACTTGCCACCCGGGATGGTGTGGGGAGTGGGGCTCAGCCCCATTGGGGCCCCCCGGGTGCCACAGTGGAGCCTCTCCTTGCTCGGCCCTGGTGTGGCAGTGCCAGTGAGTGCTGGGGCTGGGGGATCCACACAGGGATGGAGGGTCCTTGCAGGGGGCTGGGGGCTGCCCAGCCCCACACACAGGCGAGTGGTTATGGGGCCGGGCCAAGGGCGGTCCTGGCGGGACACCCGTGGGGGCTGGGGATGGGCTGGACGTGGCTCCCGTGGGATCCCAGATGCGCCAGGATGTGGAACGGGGGGGACAGGCAGCGGTGGGCACGAGGGCGTGTGGCTGGGTCTGGGTGTGGGTGGCACGGGGGAGCTGGTCTGGGGACCCTGGCTGTGGGTACTGCAGCGGTGGGGCACCGTGGTTATGGGACACTGTGGTTATGGGGCACCACGGTTATGGGGCACTGTGGTTATGGGACACCGTGGTTATGGGACACCATGGTTATGGGACACCACGGCCATGGGACACCGTGGTTATGGGACACCGTGGTTATGGGACACCATGGTTATGGGGCACCACGGTTATGGGACACCATGGCCATGGGACACCACGGCCAGGGGGTACTGCAGCTGTGGGGCACCATGGTTATGGGGCACCATGGTTATGGGACACTGTGGTTATGGGGCACCACAGTTATGGGACACCACGGCCATGGGACCCCACAGTTATGGGACACCACGGCCATGGGACACCACGGTTATGGGGCACCATGGCCATGGGACACCACAGCCATGGGACACCACGGTTATGGGGCACCACGGTTATGGGACACCACGGCCATGGGGCCCCATGGCCATGAGGCACCCTGGCCACGGGGCACGGTGTGTCCCGACCCTGCAGGCCCTTCCTGTTGGACCCCCAGGGACACGCCAACTGCATCCCAGCGGTGCAGCCGCCCCGGCCCGGGGGGGACGCGGGGCAGGAATGCGGCCGGGGCTGGCGCCCGCCGGGGTGCGGGGCCCGCACGGCTGCAGCTGGATGCCGGCGCTGTCTGGCTGCCAGCCCCATCCCCTCCCCGGCCTCTCCCTCGCCAGCCCCCCGCCGGCCTCTCCTCCTTCCCCTGCTCCCCCTCCGCGGCCTCTTCCTGCCTCGGCCGCCGCCGCCCGGGATCTTCTGGGGCTCAGGTGAAACGGGCCCCGCGCCGCCCCGGGACCCCACCGCATCCCCCCGCCGTGCCTGGGGCCGGACCCCCGAGCGGGTTGCGGTTCCCCCGCGGTGCTTGGCACCGCCGTGGCCTTGCCGCGGGAGCAGGTTCATTTCCCGGCCCTCCGTCCCGCTCCGCCGCCATGCCGGCGCCTGCGTGCTGCCAGGCCCCGGGGCCGGGGCACCGGGGAGGGGACGGGCCGTGGGGCACTGCCAGCTGCTCCCGGGGCACGGCTCTGGTCCCCAGAGCTGGCAGCTGCCCGCTCCAGAGGCACCTGGCTCCCGCTGCCGTGCCTCGTCCCCAGGGAGCCTCACAGCCGCCTGCAGGCCCGTGGTGTGCTGCGCCATGGGGTCGGTGCATCCCCTCCCGTTTTCCGTGGGGCAGGAGCCCCCAGCCCCACAGGGCTCGGGTGGGTCGCAGCAGTGGGGCAGGTGCCCCTGAGCCGGTCGTGGCGCAGTGGCACAGGGGCAGGAGGGTCGCTCGGCGAGGCCCCCGGCCCACGATGGCCTGTGCCGCGGCCTGAGCCTGGCAGGAGCCACTGTCACCCAGGGCCACTGTCACCCTTCTAAGTGCCCTGGTGCCGCTGGCCCGGCAGTGCCACGCTGCTCCCACGTTGCAAGGCGGGCACCTGTCCCCCTGCGGTGCCGGCGGTGCCGAGTGGGAGCAGAGCTGTGCCCATCCCCGGGCTGTGCCCGGCGGCGTAACCGTCCTCTCTGTCTCCGGCTGGCAGGGGGAAGAGGAGCCCGAGGAGAACCCGAGCAAGGAGGAGAAGCAGGAGCCGGGGACGCCCATGAGGAAAGCGGGGCGGCCCGGGAGGAAGCGCAAGAATGCCCAGGTGAGCCGGCGGGTGCCGGGGTGTCCCCCACCCCTGGGGCCATCCTGGGGCAGGAGACCTTGGCTCCCCTGACGACCCAGCCCGGCCACGCCGTGCCCAGGGCTGTGGGGTGACGGGGGGGCTGGGGGCAGCAGCTGGCTCTGCTGAGGCACAGGGATGGGACACCCGGGGTTTGGGACACTCGTGGGGGCGGTGGCTCGGACCTCCCGGGCCGTGGTGTGTGACGGTGCCATGGGGAGTTTTGAATTCAGTGTCAGGAGCAGGAGCAGGTTCCTCTGGGTGCTGGAGGCCCGGAGGGAAGGTACCCGTCGTGTCCCGGGCTCAAGCTGTGTCCCCACTCCCCATCCCCGCAGGAGGGGACAGAGGGGTGACAAACGGGTCCAGGGTGATGAGTGGGATGGGGGGACGAGCAGGGCCAGGGGGAAAAACTGAGCCGAGGCGCCTTCGCTCCGAGAAGGTTGCAAATCCTTTTTGTGAAAGTTTCTGGCTGTGGAAAGGGTTAATCCCGTGCTGGGACAGTTCCAGGTCTCGGATGCCTGTCCCGATGATCCCTGGGGGGCCAGGGAAGGTGGGACAGCCTCACCTGGGCTGGGTGGGGGTGCTCTGGGGCTGGAGGACGGGGCCGGGCTCCCGCTGGGGCGGGAGGTAACGTGCCGGGGCGGGGGGGAGCCGCTGCCGTGGGAGAACAATGCTGGCACGGGAACAAGTGGGGAACGGCGTCGGGAACAGCCGGAGCCTGGGAGCCAGGAGGGCTCTGGCCGGCAGAGCTGGCGGCCCCGGGAGCCCCCCGGCACGGTGGGGGCAGTGCCAGGGTGCCAGAGCTGGCTGGTGGGTGCCAGAGCTGGCTGGTGGGTGCCCAGGGCTGGCCGGTGGGTGCCCAGGGCTGGCTGGTGGGTGCCCGTCCCCGTGTGCCCCCACACACCTGCCCCGTGCCGGCGCATCGGCCGGCAGCTCCCAGTGCCAAGTGAGTGGAGCTGGCATGGCCAGGCCCGGGCACTGCCAGGAGCCCAGGGAAGCCCCGGCCGGGCGTGAGCTGCTAAAAATACCCTCCCTGCAGAGAGCCTGCCGTGCCAGGGGAGCCAGAATGGGGCGAGGGGGGCTGGCATGTGGGGTGGGCACTGGGCTGGCTCCGTGGGGGCTGGCTGGTGTCGGTGAGCCGTGCCGTACCACGCTGAGCCGTGCTGTCCTGAGCTGTGCCAGGCTGTACCACGCTGTACATGCTGTCCTGGGTCGTGCCGTGCCATGCTGAGCCGTGCCATGCCGACCTGTGTCACGCTGGGCAGCGCCAAGCCGTGGCTCCGAGACCAGTGTCCCCGCTCCCAGCCGGGGCTGGCACCTTCTGCGGGTCGTGCCACGGGTGGCAGCGGCTCTGCCAGCACCTTCCCCTGGCAGAGCGGGCACAGCCCTGCCGGTCTGGGGTCTGGAGCTGCCGCCGTGCTCCGGGCTGGGGTGGGCACAAGGGTCCCTGAGGGCCGTCCCCGGTCATTCCTCAGCAGGGAGTGTCTCCCCAGCGTCCCCCCCTGGGGCAGCGGGGTGGGCACGGGGCCACTCGGCCCGGCGGGCTCCTGGTGGAGCAGCCTCCTTGGCAGGGGCCCAGCGGAGGGGAGGGAGCAGGAGAAAGGCAGCGCTTGTTCCCAGGGCCCGGCGGGCGGAGGAAGCGGGCGGGTGGGTGGGCAGGAAGGCTCCCGCCGCCGGCCCTCCCTCCTCGGGGACGGGGATGGGCGCCGGGGCACCCGGGGAGGGAGAGGGCTGTGGGGTGGGTCCTGGTCTCCCCTTGCCCTGCACCTCCCTGGCCCAGTGTCTGAGCAGCAGCACTGGTGGCACGGAGGGCCCGGTGAGCCGGGGTCTGGTTCCAAGCCAGGTAGGGAAGCTGGGGCACCAGGTTGGGCCAGGATGGCCCCCAGGAGGGCTGGAAGTGTGAGGAGGCAGGTTTGGATGGCATGGCATGGCATGGCATGGCACGGGGACCATCCAGGGTGTACCAGCCGTGGTGCTGTGTGGGCCGTGTGTCTCTGTCCTGGCAGGACGTCGTGTAACGGGCCACTGTGCCTGTCCCACCCCAGAGTTAATGTCCCACGTGTCCCCATGCTGGCACGGCTTCCTGGCATTGTCTGGTGGCACCGCATGGCCAGTGGTGACAGTCAGTCCCAGTGCCACTGCCAGAGCCTCGCAGCACTGAGGGGAGATGCTCAGGCACCAGCACCCACACTGGCTGAGCCCCCGGGACCCATCCTGCCAACCCCTGCTGGGCTGAGCCCTCCAGGACCCATCCTGCCAACCCCTGCTGGGCTGAGCCCCTGGGACCCATCCTGCCAACCCCTGCTGGGCTGAGCCCCCCAGACCCATCCTGCCAACCCCTGCTGGGCTGAGCCCCCTGGGACCCATCCTGCCAACCCCTGCTGGGCTGAGCCCCCCGGACCCATCCTGCCAACCCCTGCTGGGCCGAGCCCCTCCGCAGCCTCCCTGAACCCCACAGCCAGCCCGAGCTCCCCACAGCCGCCCTGAGCCCCCACAACCACCCCGAACCCTCACAGGCCCCCCCAAACCCCGCGGCCGGGCCTCCAGCAGCCCCTGCGCCGCCCGACCCAGAGCACATCGTCGGCCTTCCCATTTCCTCCCGGGAAGCCCCACGGCCCCTGCGATTGTTCTCGGGGAGGTGTCCAGGATACAGCCCCGGGCGGAGGGTGGGAGTGGGGCCAGGGGGGTGGCCGGGACCCCCCACAAGCTGCCCTGGGGAGAGACGGCAGCCAGGGACCCCCAAGGGCAGCAAGAGACCCCCGAGGGCGAGCTGGCTGTGCTGCAGCGCCGGGCTGGGGGACGCAGTGGGAGGCAGGTCCCCTCCCGCTCGCCGTGGGGCCAGCGGGGACTTTGCTCCCTGGCATCCATCTTGTCCCTGGTTCCAGCTCCCTGCGCTGCTCCCAGGCCTGCCCACGGTGTCCCGGCAGCCATGCCCTCACCGTGGTGGTGTCCATGGTGGTGTCCAGTCATCACAGAGCCTCAGTGTGCCCTCACCCTGGTGGTGTCCAGCCCTCACCCTGGTGGTGTCCGGCCCTCATAGAGCCTCAGCATCCCCGGGCCGGGCACACCAATGTCTCTGTAACCCCATATGTGCCCTCGCTCATGCCCAGGCGTGCCCACACCGTGGCACGGCATGACACCTCCACCTTCCCAACGGCACCAGTATCTGCCTGTGGGGACCGTGCCCTCCCTGGGGACCGGGCCTGACGCAGCCAGGACGGGGAGAGAGACCACCGCCGGCGCTTCTGCGAGGGTCCCCCCTGTCCCCCAGCACCCCCTGGCCAGCCCCTCCTGGTCCCCTCCCTGCCGGCTGGGGAGGAAGTGACAGTGCCAGCGGGGCCGGGGCGAGCAGGAAGCGGCCGCGGCGGAGGCGCCTGCGCGGGCGGCGGGGCCGGGGGGTCCCTTGGCACCCGGGGGGGACGCGCCATGGTAAGCGGCACGAGGCCCTCGGGCACGCGGGGAGGGGGGTCCTTGTGTGCCCCGTGGGACAAACCTGGGGAACCCCCCGACAGCACAGCGTTCCCTCCCTGGCACCCGGCCACCAAATGGGGCATCCTGGAACCCGAAGTTGGCTGGGCACAAGCAGGAGGGTCCCTGTGGCCAGCCCACCGCTGTGCCACCCCGGCACCACCTGTGCCACCCCGGAACCACCTGTGCCATCCTGGCACCTTCCTGTGCCACCCTGGCACCCTCCTGTGCCGTGGGACCACGCCGGTGGCACCGGGAGGGAGCAGCGGTGCCCGTGAGTGTCTGTGCGTGGGGTGCTCAGCGCTGGTGTTGGGGGTGACACCGGGGTGGGCACCCCGTGCCCGTGACAGTGTGTGGGGTCTCCAGGGTGGACAGTGCCTGAGCAGCCCCATGGTGCCGGGCTGGCCAGAGCCAGGGCCCAGGGATGGGGTGTCCTGGCACGGAGGGTGTCCTGGCACCCCCTGTGAGGGCACCGAGCGGGGTGGCAGCGGGGCTGGAGGGGCTGGCGGGTGGCGCTGGCCGTGCCCACCCTTGCCAGGGCTGTGCCGGTGGCAGCTCTGCAGAGCCACGGCAGCACTTTCACTCTCCTTGGCCACGGAAACCGCCGAGCTGGGCTGTGCCTCTCGCTCTGACTGCTGCTCCCGCTGCCGGGCCGAGCTGTGCCGTGCTGAGCCGAGCTGTGCTGAGCTGTTCTGTGCCATGCTGTGCTGTTCTGTGCCATGCTGTGCTGAGCTGTGCCATGCTGTGCTGTTCTGTGCCATGCCAGCTGCACTGTCCTGTGGTGTTGGCACTGCCCATGGCATACCCCGCTGTCACACACAGGCAGCTTTCTGGCCTGGTCCTGAGGGTGTCAGGGTGTTATATTCTGGTCACAAAGTGTCCCGGCAGTGCCTCCAGGTCCCCCTGGTGTCACATCCTTGTCTCTTGGTCCTGTGTCTGCTGTTTCCTGAGGATGTTGTGGCAGCGTGTCCCGGTCCTTGGGGTGTCGTGACGGTGTGTCCTCGTCCTGAAGTTGCCATGATGGTGTATCCAGGTCCTCCTGGTGTCACCTGCTTCCATCCTGGTGCTGTGGCTGTCTTGTCCCTCTGTCCATCCTCTGTCCTGAGGATGCCACGTCGTTGTGTCCTGCTCTGAGGGTATTGCTGTAACATGTCCTGGTCCTGAGCAGGCCATGGAAGTGTGTCCTGGTCCATGAGGGTGTCATGTCCGTGTGTCCTGATCCTCAGAGTGCCATGGTGGAGTGTCCTGGTCCTGTCACTGCCGTGGCATTTTGCCCTGGTCCTGAGGGTGCCACGATGGTGTGTCCTGGTCCCCAGGATGACACAGCAGCGTGTCCTGGTCCTGAGGATGTCATGGCCGGTTCCAAAGGTGCCGTGGCAATGTCTCTGATTCTCAGCACGTCACACCCCTGTGTCCTGGCGCCGATGGTTTCATGGCCACGTGTCCCAGCCACAGAATTGTCCCAACATCTCTCCTTCTCCTGAGGGTGCCACATCAGTGGTCGCTGCTCCTTGGAAAGCAACATGTCCTGGTCCTGAGGGCTCCTTGGCCATGTGTCCTGGTCCTGAGGGCTCCTTGGCCATGTGTCCTGGCCCCGAGGGTGCTGTGACACTGTGTCCTGGCCCCGAGGGTGCCATGGCAGCCCCAGTCCCTCAGCAGGCAGTGGCAGCTCTCACTTCTGGGATGCAGGAGGTGGGACTTGGACTTTTTGGCGTGATGTCCCCAGGTCGTCGCCGCATTATGGAGCCACGTCTGGGGGGTCTGTGGGCTCTGGTCCCAGAGATTTGCCTTCGTGCTGTGTGACATCCGTGGTGTGAAAGTGGAGTCAGGCCAGGGGAACAGGGACGGGGCTGATCATACCAAGGTGATGCAGGAGCTCCTGCTGTGAGGTCTGGTGGTGGCTCTTGGGGCACAGGTGGGACGTGACCGGGGCCAGCACCCACCGGAGTCCCTTTTCCCCTCCCTCCCTCCCGGCAGGTGGAAAGCAGTGACACCCCCAAAGACACGGCGGCCGTCCCCAAGTGCCCCCCGGCCTGCCCGGAGGCCAGTCCCGCCGAGCCGCTGCCCAACGGGGACGTGGAGGGGGACGCGGAGGAGGGCGGCGCGAGCCCCAAGGGCGGCCGGCCCGAGGAGGACGACGCCGAGAGCATTCCCGACGGAGAGACCGGCCGGGCGCTGGAGAACGGCCGCTGCACCCCCAAGGAGGGCCTGGACGCCCCGGCCGATGAGGGTGAGCTGGCCCCTTCCGACCCCCAGAAGAAACGCGGGAGGAGGAAACTCCTGGAGGCCACAGAGAAAAGTAAGAGCTCGGCGTTGGGGGAGCTCCCCCCCGGTCCTGCCCTGCCCCGCGGGGGCTCCGGGCTGGGGGGGCACGGCCACAGGAAGGAGGAGCGAGGGCTGAGCCCCCGGTGCCACGTGGGGATTTGGGGTGGGGATGGCAGGTCTGAGCTGGGGCTGCACCCTCACGTTCATCCCGTCGCCCTTTCCGACGGCAGGAATGGGGATGTTGGTCCTCGTGCCCTGCCCACGTGTGGAACCACCCTGGCGTGGTGCCCGTGGGTCCCTGCCCGCATGTGAGACCACCCTGGTGTGTGTGTGCCCACCCTGCATGGCAGCCCTGCACGTGCCGGGGGCACAGGGGGCACATTCCCTGTCCCGGGGCTGCTCGGCCGGGAGCAGAGCGGGCTCGGGGCATCCGGGGCTGTGGCACCTGCAGGGAGGTGCCCGGAGGGGAGCCAGGCGCTCCCAGGGGTGCCCAGGGACGGGACCAGAGGCCATGGCACGGGCTGGAGCCCGGAGGGTCCTTCTGACCCCGGGACACTTTGCTCGGGGTTCCCAGCTCTGGTGCTTGGGGGCTTCACAAGCAGGATCAGCAGAGACCGACCTGGCTGAGCCAGGGATGGGGGCAAGGAACAGCTGGGATGGAGCTGGGAGAGGCTGAGATGGACAGGGGAGAGGCTGGGAGGGATGAGGCAAGCTGGGATGGATAAGGGAGGCAGGGATGGAGCTGGGAGAGGCAGGGATGGAGCTGGGAGAGGCTGGGATGGCTGAGGCAGGCAGGGATGGCTGAGGAAGGCAGGGATGGAGCTGGGAGAGGCAGGGATGGAGCTGAGGCAGGCAGGGATGGAGCTGAGGCAGGCAGGGATGGAGCTGAGGCAGGCAGGGATGGATGAGCTGCGCTGCAGATGCTGCCGCAGTCACGAGGCGCAGCCGCGGGAGCGCCGCAGCCGGAGCCGGGATCGGGGGGAGCAGGGTGGGCCGTGGCCGTGGGGCCATCCCGGTGCCGGGGGGAGCCGCACCCCGGTGCGGGGGCCGGGGGTGGTGTCCAAGCGGTTCCCGGTGGTCGCCAGGAGGGCCCGGGGGGGCCGTGACGCCGCCCGGATCTCGCTCCCTCCCCCAGGAGCCGTTCCCAGCGCTCCGTCCGTGCCTGTGCCGAGGTCACAGCGCCGGGCTCGGCCCCTGCCGGCCCCTGCCCTGCTCCCCCCGGCCAGACAGGGCTCCCCGAGCATCCTGTGCTCGGCACGAGCCGCAGCCACGGGCAGTGCCCGCCCTGGTCGGTGCCCCCAGTTTGACCAGTCCCGGTGATGGAGGGGACCAGCGCCTTGGAACAGGCCACGTCCCCTGTCCTGTGCCTCAGTTTCCCTGCCTGAGATCCCCGTGGAAGCACGGGATGCCCAGGCAGCCCTGGGGCACACACACGGTCCAGCCCCCAGTGTGGAGATGGGAAGGCTCCTGTTCTCCAGTGTCTCCTCCTGTCCCCCAGTGTCCCCCAGTGTCCCTCAGTGTTCTCCAGTGGCCCCAGTGTTCTCCAGTGTCCCCTACTGCCCCTCAGCACCCTGCAGTGTTCCTGATTGTCCTGCAGTATCCTGCAGTGTCCTCTGCCATCCCCCAGTATCCTGCAATGTCCCGCAGTGTCCCCCACAGTCCCCCCGTGTCCTGCAGTGTCCCCCAAGGTCCTGCAGTGTCCCCCACAGTCTCTCAGGGTCCTGCAGTGTCCCCCAAGGTCCCAAAGTGTCCCCCAAGGTCCCAAAGTGTCCTGCAGTGTCCCCCAAGGTCCCAAAGTGTCCCCCACAGTCCCCCAGTGTCCCACAGTGTCCCTTACTGTCCCTTACTGTCCCTCAGTGTCCTGTAGTGTCCTCCAGCATCCCACAGTGTCCCGCAGTGTCCCCCAAGGTCCCGCAGTGTCCCCCACAGTCCCCCAGTGTCCCCCAGTGTCCCCCAAGGTCTCACAGTGTCCCTTACTGTCCCTCAGTGTCCCCCAGTGTCCCCCAAGGTCCCACAGTGTCCCCCAAGGTCCCGCAGTGTCCCTTACTGTCCCCCAGTGTCCCACAGTGTCCCACAGTGTCCCCCACAGTCCCCCAGTGTCCCTCAGTGTCTCCCAGTGTCCCGCAGTGTCCCTTACTGTCCCTCAGTATCCCACAGTGTCCCCCAAGGTCCCGCAGTGTCCCTTACTGTCCCTCAGTGTCCTGCAGCGTCCCCCAGCATCCCGCAGCGTCCCGCAGTGTCCTTTGCTGTCCCTCACTGTCCCCCAGTGTCCTGCTGCCTCCCCCTGTGCCGGCTGTGGGGGACTGTCCCGGTGTCCCGTAGGGCTGGGGGACACCCGGGGGGGTCTGTGCCGGGGCGGTGGGTGCCCGGCAGCCAAGGATGAAGCACCGAGGAAGGGGCGCTGGGAGGGGGTGGGAGGCCCCCCTGCACCCCTCGTGCTCCCCCCGCCGCCCCCAGACCCCCCAGAGCCCCCAGAGCCCCGGGGGTGCGGGCGGTTCACACCCCCGAAGAACGCCCGGGGTTATTTTTAGCCGCTTTCCTGGCAGCGCCGCGGCAGAACCTGCGGCACATCCGCGCCGAGAGCACAGGAAGCAGCAGCGGGGCCGCTTCCCCTGCCCGCCCGGGGGGGGGGTCACTGCCCCGGACCCCCAAACCCCCGGCCGGGGACAGGACCAGCGGCTCTGTGCTGGCACAGATCCGCCCGGGAGCACAGCCCAGGCCTCGTGTGCCAGCCAGGGGTGCCTGTCCCTGGCACCTGGGGGTGCCCTGGATGGGCTGGGGGGGTCCCAGGTGGGCCCATCTCCCTGCGGGGTCCCAGCCCCACGGCCCCCCCACCCCGGCCCCCGCTCACGGCCGCTCTCTGTTCTGTGTGCAGGCAAGGACGAGAAGGAGGAGAACAACTTCGACACCCTGAAAATGGAGGCAAGTATGGCCTGGGGCTGGACCCCACGGGGCTGCACCCAGGAGAGGGCCACGGCCCCACAGCCCACCCCAGGAAAGGGGCACGGCCCCACAGCCCACCCCAGGAGAGGGGCCCAGCCCCACGGCCCGGCCCCGGAGAGGGGCACGGCCCCACAGCCCACCCCAGGAGAGGGGCACGGCCCCACAGCCCACTGGCCAGCACAGTGCTCCCTGTGCTCGTGGGCACCGTCTCTCCTCACTCCCTCGGCACTGGGGGCATCAGGGACAGGGTCCCCACGGGACGGGGGTCTCAGGTTCCTGTGCCCCAGCACAGTTGGGCACTGGGCAGCGCCTGCTGCTGTGCTGGGGACCAGGTGGCACCGGGATGTGCCAGGCCAGTGATGCCCCTCCACCCGGCCCCATGTGGGGTGGTGCCTGCCCAGGCTGACCCCTGTCCTCCCCCAGGTGCCCACACAGTGTGTTGGATCTGCTCTGGGGTGGATCCATGCCTGGACAGTGTCGACAGTGCCCACCAAGGTGCAGCTGGCCATGGCAGGGTGTCCGGTGCTGTGCCATCCAGGGCATTGAATCCCAGACTGGTTTGGGCTGGAAGGGACCTTAAATCCCATCCCATCCCATTCCACCTCCTGCCATGGGCAGGGACACCTCCCACCAGCCCAGGTTGCTCCAAGCCCCGTCCAGCCTGGCCTTGGACACTTCCAGGGATCCAGGGGCAGCCACAGCTTCTCTGGGCAACCTGTGCCAGGGCCTCACCACCCTCACAGGGAAGAATCTCCCCCCAGTATCCAACCTCTGGGCATCCAGGTGCTGGTGCACACATGGCCCAGAGCCTGTGTCCATGTGCACGTGGGTGCCCCTCCTGCCCATCTCCCTCCTGCAGCAGTGGGTGCCCCCCTCCAGCCCCCCCCATGCAGCCCCGCTCTGTCCCCCACACTGTCCCCACCCCGCTGCCCACCCCGGTGCCCTGACCCTGCTCTCTCTGGCCCAGGGCTCTCGTGGGCGGCTCCGGGGGGGCCTGGGCTGGGAGTCGAGCCTGCGGCAGCGGCCGATGCAGCGACACACCTTCCAGGCCGGGGACCCCTACTACATCAGCAAGAGGAAGCGGGACGAGTGGCTGGCGCGCTGGAAGCGGGAGGTGAGGGCCGGTGCCAGCGTGGGGTGGGCACAGCCTGGTCTGGTCTGGGTGGGCACCGGGTGGGTGGTCCCAGCACCCCAACCCCGGGGTGGCCGCAGGGCTCCAGGGCTCCCCCGGCACCACACAGGGACAGGAGAGACTGGCACAGCCAGGGCGTCCCACTGGACGTGGCTGTTGTGGCCAGGCCATCCTGTGGGGCACAGGGCACAGCTGGCACAGCCACGATGTCCCCACGGGACACAGGGTACAGCTGATATGGCCACGATGATCCCAAGGGACACAGGGAATGGCTGACACAGCCACAGTGTTCCCAAGGGACACGGGGAATGGCTGACACAGCCACAGTGTCCCCATGGGACATGGGGTGCAGCTGATATGGCCACGATGCTCCCAAGGGACACGGGGAATGGCTGACACAGCCACAACGTCCCCGTGGGGCACAAGGGACAGCTGTGCCCACAAGGGCACAGGGCATGACCTCTTCCCTCTTCCTGGGACGGGTCCCCAGGAACAGCCCCCCAATGCCTGGTGCCAGCCCTGCCTCATCTCGCCACGCTGGAGCCCTTGGGCACTGGCAGATTCTTCTGGGTGAAGGTCCCTGAGCTGTAGGGCTCCCCAAAACGTGGGGGATCCCAAACCTGTCGCTGGTCACCTTTGGGCTGGGTTTTTGGTGGCCCGGTGTTGGGATGAAGATGGAGGATATGGGGATGGGATGAAGGTGAGGATGGGAACAGAGATGGGGATGGGGCAAAGGATGGAGGTGGGAATGGGACGGGGATGAGGCAAGGACAGGGGATGGGGATGGGGGTGGGAATCAGGATGGAATGAAGATGGAGATGAGGATGAGGATGGGGATCAGGATGGAATGAAGATGGAGATGAGGATGGGGATGGATATGGAGATGAGGATGGGGGTTTGGAATGAGGACAGGGCAGGCAGAGCTGCCGGTGACCCCAGGGCAGGGATTACAGGGATTAGAGAGTCGTCCAATGGTGGCATCCAGCCGATGTCCCTTAACGACCGGCAATGGGGCATTTCCTGTCTCCCCTCACCGGGGACACCACTGGGACCAGCACTAGCACAGTCCTGCTGGGACCCTGCCCTGGGGCACTGCAGGTGTCACTCACCTCGTGTCCTCTGGCCCAGGGACACTCCTGTCCCCAAACATCCCAGGTCCCCAAAGCTTTTGCTTTTGCTTTTGCTTTTGCTTTTGCTGCTCTGGCACGGCCGAGGGGGGCTGGACGTTAATGGGGTGTCTCTGCTGTCACCTGGGGGGGGTCACAGGGTCAGCCCTGTCCCCCCACTGTCCCCCGGGAGACACCCAGGGGTGGCATTGGGGTGCAGCCGTGCTTGGGGTCCCTCAGGGTCCCTGGGCAAGGCAGTGGCCCCTCCGTGGTGACACCATCGGCCCCTTTGTCCCTCTCTGCACACAAAGGGGTCCTGGAGCCACCATGTCCTGGGACCCCCGGGGACAGTGGGGACCCTCGGGGACCCCCGGGGACAGTGGGGACCCTCGGGTGCCCCCCAGGCTGGTGGGAGGGTGGCAGGGCCTGTCCTGGGGTGCAGGGTCCCAGGTGTGTCCCACCCATACTGGGCTGAACTGGGGCAGCGGTGCCGGTGCCAGTCCGGTGTCTATGCTGGGCTGAACTGGGCAGTGCAGCCCCCGACCAGTGTCCACACTGGGCTGATGAACTGGGCCGTGTGACCCCCGGACCAGTGTTCGCACTGGGCCGAACTGGGCAGCGCAGCCCGGGCCCCGTGTCCGTACGGGGCCGAACTGGGCCATGTGCGCTCAGCCCGGTGCCCGTACTGGTCCGAACTGGTGCCAGCGCGGCCCCCCCCCC
>NW_020897882.1:19084-30838 GCF_003984885.1 Neopelma chrysocephalum
GGCTTTTGGGGGGGGTCTCAGCAGTGATGGGAGGAGTCTCTTGTGGGGTGATATGGGGGGGGTCCTGGCTGTTGGGGGGGTCTCTTGGGAGTGCTGGGGGCCTCTCTTGGGGGGTCTCTCACTGTGGCAGCCTCTTTGGAGCTGGGGGTCCCTGGCTGGGGGCTGTGGGTGGGTGACACGTGGACCCCCCCCCCCGGGCAGGTGGCCAGCAGCCGGGCCGGGAAGATCTTCCCCGCCTGCCCCGAGAACGACGAGACGGACACGTCCAAGGTGGTGGAGATCCAGAACAAGCAGATGATCGAGTGGGCCCTGGGCGGCTTCCAGCCCTCGGGCCCCAAGGGGCTGGAGCCCCCCCGAAGGTGAGGGGGGGGGGCTGTGGGGTGAGGAACCCGCCCAGGGAGGGATACATCCCCGGGATGGGATGGGGTTGGGATCCCGCTGGTGGGACCCCCCTGACGGCCCCCCCGGCCCCGCAGAGGAGCGGAACCCCTACAAAGAAGTTTACACGGAGATGTGGGTGGAGCCCGAGGCCGCCGCCTACGCCCCGCCCCCGCCCGCCAAAAAACCCCGCAAAAGCACAACCCAGGAGAAGCCCAAGGTGAAGGAGATCATCGACGAGCGCACACGAGGTACGGACTGGGGGGGCTGCTGTGCCCACCCCCCTCTGCGGGGCTGTGTTCAGCGGGGGAAGGGGGCTGGGAGCTGCTCCTGGGGGTCCCCTCCCTTCACCCCCTGACCCCCCTCTCCCCCCAGAGCGGTTGGTGTATGAGGTCCGGCAGAAGTGCAGGAACATCGAGGGTGAGTGTGGGGCTGGGGTGGGTTGGGTTGAGGGTGCCTCCCTGCCTGGGCACCCCAGAGCAGAGCAGAGGGGGCTCGGAGAAAGGGGGGGGCCCAAGGGGTTGAGTGTGGACTTGTCCCAGCCCTCGGCCTGGCTGGCAGCAGGGACAGCAGCTGTGAGGTTGTGGTGGCCCACCCTGGGTGGTGGCAGGGACCCCAGGACACTGGGTGGTGGCAGGGACCCCAGGACACTGCCCAGGGCTGGGGCTGTTGGGGTGCAGGATGGGGAAAAGGGAGGACAATGGGAGCCATTCCTACTGTCCCCAGGGTTTGTTCCCAGCTCCAGTGTGGCCCTGACATGGGGGGTGGCACGTACAGGGGGTGACAGGGGGGTCGGGATCAGGATGCCCCCCACACCGGGCTGTCCCAGTGTGGGGGTGCTGGGGGTGACATCACCCCTCCTACCCCCCCCAGACATCTGCATCTCCTGCGGGAGCCTCAACGTGACCCTGGAGCACCCTCTGTTCATCGGGGGGATGTGCCAAAACTGCAAGGTACGGCGTGGTGCCAGGCCCCCCAGCCCCTGCCCGGGGGTCTTGTGGGGTGCCCAGCCTTGTCCTGGGGTCCGTGGGGTCCCTGGAGCCCCCAGGGCCGTGGTGACCCCCCGGCTGTCCCCAGAACTGCTTCCTGGAGTGCGCCTACCAGTACGATGACGACGGGTACCAGTCCTACTGCACCATCTGCTGCGGCGGCCGCGAGGTCCTCATGTGTGGGAACAACAACTGCTGCAGGTGCAGGGGGGCATTGGGGGTGCCACGGTCCTGGTGTGGAGCTGGAGAGGGTTCAGGGGTGCCACAGTCCTGGTGTGGAGCTGGAGAGGGTTCAGGGGTGCCACGGTCCTGGTTTGGAGCTGGGGAGGGTTCAGGGGTGCCACAGTCCTGGTGTGGAGCTGGAGAGGGTTCAGGGGTGCCACAGTCCTGGTTTGGAGCTGGGGAACTTTCACTGGTGCCCCATTTCTGTCAGGCACGAGGCCGGGGAGGTTTTGGTGGTGTCAGCCCTGGTGATGTCCCAGTCTCAGTAAGGGACTGGGGAGTTTCAGTGGTGCCACAGTCTTGGCGTGAGCACGGAGAGGTTTTGGTGGTGCCACAGACCTGGTGTGGAAATTCAGGGATACCGGTCCTGGTTTGGGGCTGGGATGCTTTGTGGTGTCCCAGTATGAGGGTGGGGAGGTTTTGGTGGTGCCACAGGCCTGCCACGATCTTTTGGTGATGCCAGTGCTGGTTTGGGACTGGGGTGTTTGGGTGATGCTGCAGTCCCACTGTGGGGTTGGAGAGGTTTCAGTGATGCCAAGGTTTTGCCATGGGGTTTTGGTGCTGCCAGTGCAGGTGTGGGGCTGGGAGGTTTCGGTGATGCCGTGGTCCCAGTGTGGGACTAGAGGGGAGTTTTGGCCATGCCCCAGTACCAGCACAGAGCTGGGAAGTTCTGGTGATGCCCCAGTCCTGGCATGGGGTTGAGGAGGTGTTGGTGGTGCCCTGGTCCTGCTGTGTGGGGTTGAGGGAAGTTTTGGTGATGCCCCAGTCCTGGCATGGGATTTGGGTGATGCCAGATCTGGTGTGGGACTGGCAGATTTTGGTGATGTCGCAGTCTTGGCATAGAGACGGGGAGGTTTCAGTTTTGGTGGTCCTGCTGTGGGGTTTTGGGGGATGCCAGACCAGGTGTGGGACTGGGGAGGTTTTGGTGGTGCCTCAGCCCTGGTTGTGGGGTTTTGGTGATGCCAGTCCAGCCACGGGAATTGGGTGACGCCAGTCCCGGTTTGGGGCTGGGGAGGTTCTGTTGGTGCCCCGGTCCTGGCACGAGGCTGGGGAATGTTTGGTGGTGCCCTGGCCCTGCCGTAGGGCCGGGAGAAGCTCTGGAGGTCCCAGCACGGAGCTGTGA
Organism: Neopelma chrysocephalum; assembly: GCF_003984885.1. NCBI lineage: Eukaryota > Metazoa > Chordata > Aves > Passeriformes > Pipridae > Neopelma > Neopelma chrysocephalum. The sequence continues at coordinate 21,797 of NW_020897882.1, forward strand.
AGTGCTGGTGATGCCCCAGTCCCGCAGTGGGGTTTCGGTGATGGATACCAGTCCTGGGTAGATTGTGGTGGTGCCACCGCCCCGGCACGAGCCCCACCACTGACCCCGGCCCCCCCCGTGCCAGGTGCTTCTGCGTGGAGTGCGTGGACCTGCTGGTGGGCCCGGGGGCGGCGCAGGCGGCCATCAAGGAGGACCCCTGGAACTGCTACATGTGCGGCCATAAGGGGGTCTACGGGCTGCTGCGGCGGCGGGAGGACTGGCCCTCGCGCCTCCAGATGTTCTTCGCCAACAACCACGACCAGGAGTTTGTGAGTGACTTCCCCCAGCTCCCCCCTCCTCCCCGCTGCCCCCCAGCCCCCCTGATTCCCCCCTCTGTGGCTCTCAGGACCCTCCGAAGGTGTACCCGCCCGTGCCAGCCGAGAAGAGGAAGCCCATCCGGGTGCTCTCGCTCTTCGACGGCATCGCCACAGGTGGGTGGGGGGTCCCCGGCCTGGTGGAGCCTCCCCGGGGTGTGTTTGGGGTTGGGGGACGGGGGGAGCGGCCTGCCTGCACCCCACAGCCAGCCAGCCATCTGTGGGACGCCCCGGGTCCCACACCTGTGGGGATCCAGGGGAAGGGGGATGGCCCGGGGATGGTGGGATGGGTGGGCTCTGTCATCCATCACCCACCCCTTGCTGCTCCCCCCAGGGCTGCTGGTGCTGAAGGACCTGGGCATCCAGGTGGACAGGTACATCGCCTCCGAGGTGTGCGAGGACTCCATCACCGTGGGCATGGTGAGGCACCAGGGCAAGATCATGTACGTCGGGGACGTCCGCAACGTCACCCAGAAACACGTACGTCCCGTCCCGACCCCCCGGGACCCCCCCAGGCGCCCCTGTCCCCACGTGGGGCCGGTCCCTCGTCCTCAGGGACCTGCAGCTCCCTCCTGAGGGGCAGCACCAACCTCTGCTCTCAGTGACCCAGTGGCAGGGCTTGAGGGAAGGGCTGGAGCTGTGCCAGGGCAGGGGGCAGGTTGGATCTCGGGAGAAAGGTTCTTTCCCCCAGAGGGTGTCTGGGCACTGAAAGGGCTCCCCAGGGCAGTGGGCACAGCAGCAAAGCTCAGGGACAACGCTCTGAGGGACGGGGTGGGGTTGTTGGCGTGTCTGTGCAGGGCCAGGACTTGGACTGAGGATCCTTGTGAGTCCCTTCCCGCTCAGGACATTCCACGATTCCCTGATCCCGCCGGGAGCTCGGCCACCATCACCCCCTGTGCCCCCCAGGCCATGGCAGTGCCCGGCTCACCGGGGGTCTCCTCTCCCTCTTTGCAGATACAGGAGTGGGGCCCCTTCGACCTGGTGATCGGGGGGAGCCCCTGCAACGACCTCTCCATCGTCAACCCGGCCAGGAAGGGGCTCTACGGTAGGGACGTGTCCACGGGGCTGGGGCTGGACCCCACTGCCGGCCCCCCCAGGGCTGGCACGGGCCCCCCACCCTGACCCTGGCCCCCTCCTCTCTCCCCTCAGAGGGCACCGGGCGCCTCTTCTTCGAGTTCTACCGCCTGCTCCACGAAGCCCGGCCCAAGGAGGGCGACGACCGGCCCTTCTTCTGGCTCTTTGAGAACGTGGTGGCCATGGGGGTGAGCGACAAGAGGGACATCTCGCGCTTCCTGGAGGTCAGTGCATGCCCGGGGTCACCCCCCGTCCGGCCCCTGGGCCCCCCCCGGGGTCCTGTCCTCACCATGAGGGGCTGCTGAGCCCCCCTGACCTCCCTCTCCCCTTCCTCCAGTCCAACCCCGTCATGATTGATGCCAAAGAAGTGTCTGCAGCGCACCGGGCACGGTACTTCTGGGGGAACCTGCCCGGCATGAACAGGTTGGTGAGAGCCCCCCCCCAAAGCTGAGCCCTTGGGAGGGTGGGCAGGCTGCACCTCTGGGTCCTCCCCCCACCCCTGACACGTGGCCCTGGGGGTCCCCTGACCCCGGTCAGTGCTGGGAGAGCAGGGATGGCACACCCCAAAAATCCAGCGTGGTGCCCCCTTGGAGGGGACTGGTCGTGTCCCTCGTGCTGGAGGGCTGGCACTGAGCTGCCCTTTGTGTCCCTCCCAGATGGTGGCTGTGGTGGCCCACGGCTGGTGGCCACAGACCGGCCCCCGTGGGAATCAGCTGCTTCTTGCCATTGCCTGTCACAGCCTCCCCCCCAAAACAGCAGTGGCCACCCTGTGCCCCCCACAAACCCCGTCTGGAGACCTGCCCTGCACCCCCAGGGGAACAGTCTGGGGACACTGGTACCCTGTGCCCACCATCTCTCCCCCCTCAGGCCACTCGCCTCCACCGTCAACGATAAGCTGGAGCTGCAGGAGTGCCTGGAGCACGGCAGGATAGCAAAGGTCAGCCCGGGGTGGGCAATGGGGGGGTGGGGGCAGTGGTCCCTGGCGGTCCCGGGCTCCTGGGGGTGCAGGGGGGGATCCCGTGGGGGTGGAGGAGGGACACAGTGGTGGCACTGCAGAGTGGTGGGAGTCGCCTGCTTGTGAGCGCCCAGTCAGTGGGTCGGGGGGCTCCGTCCCACCTCTGTCAGGTGTGATGAGCCTGTGCCTGTGGGTGTTGGGGGGGGGCTCCAGCCTGTCAGGGGGCTTCATCCCACCCCCAACGTGACCAGCCCGTGCCTCTTGCAGTTCAGCAAAGTGCGAACCATCACCACCCGCTCCAACTCCATCAAGCAGGGCAAGGACCAGCACTTCCCCGTGTTCATGAACGAGAAGGAGGACATCCTGTGGTGCACGGAGATGGAGAGGTACCGGGGGCTCCGGGGGGGGGCTCTGGGGCCACAGCACCATGTCCTACCAGCAGCCCTGACCCCTCCTGTCCCCTCCCCTGTCCCGCAGGGTCTTCGGCTTCCCAGTGCACTACACGGACGTGTCCAACATGAGCCGCCTGGCCCGGCAGAGACTGCTCGGCAGGTCCTGGAGCGTGCCGGTGATCCGCCACCTCTTCGCGCCCCTGAAGGAATACTTTGCCTGCGTTTAGAGACGGGCAGGAACTGGTGACACACGGAGCGAGTCGGAAACAAACCCATCCACGCCAAGAGAAGTGAACACACGGAATGAGAGAAGAGTCAGCACCCAGAAGAGAGACGGGATTTCGCAGCCCCCGACGGGAACCCAGCACGCGTCTCCCCGAGCGAAAGGGGTCGGTGTCCTCTCCTGAATTTCCAAGGGTCAGCTTTAGCCTATCGGAAAAAAAAAAACAAACAAACAAAAACCACAAAAAAGCGAAACAACAAACGACGAAAACAAAAAAAAAGCCGAAAAGAAACGAAAACGAAACGGAAAAAAAAAAAGAGAAAAAAAAAAGAAGAAGAAGAAGAAAAAAGAAAAAAAAGAAACAAAAACCAAAACCGTTTTTTTTTTGGGTAACCTTTTAATTTTCCGCTCTTTTCTGGCTGGGTTTTCCTGTCGGTTTGGTTTCCGCTTCTCGGAGCAGCAGCAGCAGCAGCGGCGGCGGGCGAGACGAGGACCCGCCGTCGCCAGCGCCGCTCTCGGAGGGGGGGGAAACGGCAGCGGGGGAAAGCCCGGCCCGGGAGGGGAGGCGGAGGCGAAGGAGACCCCGCTCTGTCTGCTCCGAGAGACCCGCTCCGTCCGCGCCCAGCGCCCGCCGGCCCCGGCCCCGGCAGCGCCCGGCGGCTCCAGCGCCCGGCGGCTCCAGCGCCTCGCTCTGTTCCACCAGCACCGCTCTCCGGTGACATGGAGCCAACCCGCCCGGCAGGGAGGCCGGGAACACAACACACCACACAACACACCTTTTCTACAGTATTTTTGGGTGCCTACCACATGGAAACCTTGAAGAGAGCAGATCTTAGAAGCCGCTGTTACCTCTTGTTTACAGTTTATATATATATGATAGATATGAGATATAGATATATATATATATAAAAGGTACTGTTACTACTGTACAACCTGACTTCATAATGGTGCTTTACACACAGCGGGGTGAGTCGAGACATCAGCTTCCACGTTGCCTTACGTGCCGGGCCTTTCCGAGCGAGCGGCAGGGCCGGGGCGGCCGGGCGGAAGCGTCTCCATCCCGAGTCATGCAATAACCTTTTTCAGTCCCAAACGGAAGCGCCTCGGCGGTGCCCACCCCCCCCCCGGCCCCGCCGGCGCCGCCGCCCCGCGCCCCCACAGCGTACTGGTGCTCTTCAGCGTACGTGGCGTCCGGCAGAGCCGGGGCCGGGTGTCCCCCGGCGGCAGCGGGGAGGGGGGTCCTGCCCCCCTGGCCCTGCCCCATCCCGCGGGGGCTGCCCACGGGGACGCCGGCGGGGCAGGGGGGGACAGAGCGGTGTGCCGGTGCTGGGGCGCGGCCGGGGCGCTTCTGGCATGGCACGGGGATGGCTGCGGGCCCCGGACCCACCCTGGTGCTACATCCGCGGGGCCGGGCTGGCGGCAGGAGGGGCGATGCCCCGGCGGTGCCACCGCGGGCGCCGGGGCATCGCTCCTCTGCCCCACGCGCGGTTCGGAGCGAGCGCGTCTTTCCCCCCCCCCGGTGCCCCCGTGGGGCGGCCCCGTGCCCCGCTTGGGGGGTGACGGGTGCCCGTTGGACGTGGCGGTGGCAGTGTCGGTGCCGGTGGCAGTGTCGGTGGTGCCGGGAGCCGTGGTGTGAGCGGGCAGGGCGCTGGGCAGGTGCTGGCAGGTGCAGTGCGGTGGATGGTGCTACTGGTCTGGCAGCTGTGGTGCCGTGGGGGTCTGGCCCCCGGTGGGGCAGGGACTGGTGCTACGGCGTGGGGAGGCTCCCCGGGGGGGTGAGTCTCGGCCCGTCGCCGTCTCTTCTCTAACTGTGAAAGGTGCGGGGCCGCGGCGCTCGCTGCCGGGTGCTGGCTATGGCAGCGAGCTGTGCCCGCGGCCCGGGGTGCTCAGAGGTGCTGGGACCGACGGCGGCGAGGCGGGCGGGGGGCCGGCCCTGGGGGGCCCCCCCAACCTCCCCACCCCGCCTGGTGCTACCGGGGGCCCGGGGGCCCCTCTGTGGGTGCGGCGGGCGCGGGGAGCTGAGCCGGCGCGGGGCCCGGCTTTGCCAGAGGGTGTGAGGGCGACGGGACGGCCCCGGGCTCTGAGCCGGGCTCTGGGCTGAGGCTCGGGCTCCCGGGGCCGGATCCCTGCAGTGCCTGGGGTGGGTGGCACAGACCCACTGCACCGGGCACAGGTCCCGCCCGGTGCGGTGTGAGCCTGGCACGGCCCCACGGCCCCGTTTGTGGGGCTGCCGTGGCCCTGCGTGGGGCACAGCGGGCACTGCAGTGGGTTCTGCGTGGCCCTGCAGCACCACGGGAGTCTTGCTCGGCCCTGCAGCGCTGCTTGCAGGTCCCGCACGGCTCCGTGGCACTGGCTGTGGGTCCTGCCCGGCCCCACGGCCCCAGGTGCGAGTGCTGCACGGCCCTGCAGTGCTGTTTGCAGGCTCTGCAGTGCTGTTTGCAGGTCCTGCAGTGCTGTTTGCAGGTTGCAGGTCCTGCAGTGCTGTTTGCAGGTTGCAGGTCCTGCAGTGCTGTTTGCAGGTCCTGCACGGCCCCGCAGCATCGTCTGCGGGTCCTGCACGGCCCTGTGGCACTGGGTGCTGATCCTGCATGGCCTTGAGGTGCTGGGTGCTGATCCTGCGCGGCCTTGAGGTGCTGGGTGCCGGTCCTGCACGGCCCTGCGACGTTGTTGGCAGGTCCTGCACGGGCCCTGCGGCACCGGGTGCTGGTCCTGTGTGACCCCACAGCTCTGGGTGCTGGTCCTTTGCGGCCCCGCGGCTCCGGGTGCCGGTGCTGCACCGTCCCGCGGTGCCGCCGGTGGGTTCTGGCATGGCCACGTGCCGGGTTTGGGGGTCCCGGCGGACCCCCCGGCCCGGCCCCACGGCGCTCCCTGGGACCCTCCTGGCCCTGCTGCACCTTTGGGGGGGTGCCGGGTCCCGGTGGGTGCCGCGGCGAGGGGCCGGCGCGGCGTTGGCACGTCCCAGGCGGGCGGGAAGCGGGTTCCCGCTGGGAACGGGTGCCGGCGGCGGTGGGGACCCGGTGGGGACCGTGGGGATGCCTGGGGCAAAAGGCGTTCAGTTTTTAACGTACCCGACTCACGTCTTTTTTTAAAAAAAAAACAACCAGACAAAAAATTCTGTTGCACAGCCCTAGATGAAAACTCAAAAAAAAAAAAAAAACAACACAGAAAGGCCTAAATTCCTTAAGATCCGCCGAGGGAGTGGGGACAAACACGGTGCTAAAACATTTTATTAAAAATATATATTGTTAAATTAAGTCTGCTGTCTGGACAATGACTGTTTTGTTTCTCGTAGTGGAGTTTCAAAGAGCACTATTATTTTACTCTTATATATTATTATTAAAAAAAAAAAAACAAAAAAGAAAAAGGCATTTTAACTTTGTACTTGAAAACTAAACGAGAGATTTCATGTGTTTTAGCCTAGACATTGAAGTAGCTGACGCTTTAACTATTTGTGGGAATCATGTACTCATCAATCCCAAGGAATTACGCGCGTAGAGCTGGTACCCTCCTTCCTCCCTTTGATTTGGCTCCGCCGCCACATTCCCGGCGCCGCCGCGGCCGCCCCGGCTGCTCTCCCTCCTCCCCAGCCCGAAACCCACCCACCCACCCCCCCCAGGTTTATTTCCTCTTCCTCCCTCTCGGTTCGTTGCCCCCGTTTTTTTGTTGGTTTGTTTTTTTAGGGTCGCTTCTCTATTTATTGCCGCTGAACTGTGCATTTCACGGCCGGAGGTGCCGCGGGCGCCCGGCGCTGTTGTATCTGTGTGAGTATTGCTCGTGACATAGCTGTTCTGAACTAATAAAGGTCAATGCGTGCAGCAGATGTAGAAAGTCTGTCCGTCCCGCTTCCATCCCATCCTCCTTTTCTTTTTTTCTTTGGTGCCCAGAAGAGTATAATACAGACAAGCTCCTTTCTAATGTACTTGTGCTGGAGAACACTTGAATAAATGTCCTGTTTTGTGCAAAAAAAAAAAAAGAGAAAAAAAGAGGAAAAAAAAAAGAGGAAAAAAAAAAAAACTCCTTTACGTGTGGTCGTGTGGTCTGTGAGTGGCGGGGTGGGGGGATCCTGGGGTGGGGGGATCCTGGGGTGGGAGGGATCCCAGCAGTGGTGGTGGGATCCAGATGATGGTGGGATCCAGGTGACTGTGGGGTCCTGGTGGGCAGTGGGGTCCCAGTGGTGGTGGGGTCCTGGTGGGCAGTGGGGTCCCAGTGGTGGTGGGATCCCAGCACTATTGCCATGACCCTGGAGAGCAGTGGGAAGCCCAGGTGATGGTGTGGCCCCAGCAGATGATGGGTCCCAAGGGGTGGTAGGATCCCAGAAGGGGTGGTCCCAGTGGGCAGGGGGCCACTAGTCCAGGTGGTGGGCTCCCAAAGGGGGTGGGGTTCAGGCAATGGTGGGGTCCCAGCACTGGTGCTTGGATCCTGGTGAGCGTGGTCCTAATGGGTGGTAGGATCCCAGCACAAGTAGTGGGGTCCCAGTGCTCGTGGTGGGGTCCCAGAGGACAGAGGGGTCCCAGCGGGTGGGAGGATCCCCACACCAGTGGTGGGATCCAGATGGTGGTGGGGCCCTGGCAGGTGGTGGGATCCAGGTGACTGCAGGGTCCTGGAGGGCAGTGGGGTCCCAGTGGGTGGTGGGATCCAGGCAATGGTGCAGTTCCAGTGGGAACTGGGGTCCTGGCAGATGAGGGGGTCCCGGTGGGCACTCAGGTCTCAGCAGGTGGTGGGGTCCCCCCAGGGGACGGTGGAGTGTGGGTGAGCAGTGGGGTTCTAGCAGCTGGTGGGGTTCCAGCCCAGAGATGATGAGGTCCTGATGGGGTCTCGGGGCAGTGGAGTCCCACTCCTGAGCCCAGCTCCCCGGGGCACTGGGGGCTTTGCTCGTGCAGCCCCGAGCTGGGGTGTGGTGCTGCACCTGATGGGGGGCAACCCCTGGGGTCAGTCCAGGCTGGGGATGAGCGGATGGAGAGCAGCCCTGAGGAGAAGGACTTGGGGTGCTGGTGAGCGAGAGGCTCGATCTGACCCGTCCCAAAAACCCCCTCGTGCCCTGGGCTGATCCCACAGCGTGGGCAGTAGAGGAGGGGGGATCTGCCCCTCTGCCCCCTCAGCTGAGACCCCCCCTGCAGAGCTGCCTCCAGCCCTGGGGTCTGTCAGGATTAAATGGCACAGTTCTGTTGTCCGGGCAATGGGAAGATGAATTTGGTGATCTCAGGTCTAGAAGGAGGTTAACAAAGCCTGGGGAGAAGGATGTGTCTCTGAGAGTGGATACAAAGAACACAGAATTTATGGCCACAAGGACATTTGGCAGAACCCCCCCAAGATAAGGAAGAAACCACTAAAACCAACTCAGCAATTGTGCAGAAATCAGCTCCAGCTGAGTAAAAGGTGATTCCAGCAGGGGCAGATCACGACCACCAACTCATGGACCACCAACCCAAGGAACCCACCAACCCAAAGGAAGAGAGAGACTGAGCACTCAGAGTAACTATCATGAAAAGAGAGAGAATCATTTAACCAATAAAAGATAGAATACTAAATAATAAGAGAACTATGTAAGTTGTAGCCAATGAACACTAATTCCTTTGTTTGCTAAAATGTACAAACAGTGAGAAGATTAGAAAGTCGAGGGTGGGCTTTGTGGATTTTCCAGCCAGACCCTCCTTCTGCACAGAGCTGTGAACTGGGGCCTCCATCCCACCACAGAGAAGCCCAGGGTGAAGAAGAACCAAAGGGATGTGGCTGAATCTATGGGTGGGACTCTCTTTCCCTCTCTTTCTCTCTCTCTCCCCCTTTTTCTATTTCTTTCTCTCTCTCTACTTCATATTTATTGTTAAATAAAATCCACATTGTTGATTTCAGCACATGGTCTCATTTGCACCTGAATTTGGGCACAGGCATCTCTAATCATCAGATCTTAATGAGGTTCCCAACAGCAGCACAAGGACGTGGAGCTGCTGCAGAGAGTCCAGAGGAGGCCCCGCAGATGCTGCCAGGGCTGGAGCCCCTCTGCTCTGGAGCCAGGCTGGGAGAGCTGGGGGTGCTCAGCTGGGGAAG
>NW_020897883.1:0-3811 GCF_003984885.1 Neopelma chrysocephalum
CAGCTGCACAAGTGGCACCACCACAACCTCAGCAGCTTCCACAAGGCCAGGGGCCAGCTGCTGCCCCTGCCTCGGGGCAATCCCAAGGCTCACACAATCATCAGGGAAGAGCCCTCCAGGATCCTCCAGTCCCACCCTCACCCAGCACCACCACGCTCACCCCCAATCCCTGTCCCCAAGGGACACATCCAGACACCTCTGGAACACTCCCAGACACAGGGACTCCACCACCTCCCTGGAACACTTATTGCAAGGCCTGACCACTCCTGCAGGGAAAAATTGGTTTTAATATCTGAGGTGAACATCCCCTGTTAGAACTTCAGGCCATTTCCTGTCATCCTTTCCCTTGGGACATGGCAGAACAGACCGACCCCCTGAGTTTTCTCTGGAGCCTGGCAGACCCTCTGCAGCACTGACCCCCTTTATCAGCTCCCACTTTCTTCTTTCCATGTCCTTCCCAGCCAAGTTCACCTGCCCTCAGGGTGAGCCAAGTTTTCAAGCCCTGTCATGGGAGTGTTCAGCGACAAATACACGAAATTCTGCTGCAGCCTCAGCATCCTCCCCCCTCAGGGCTGCTTCCCAAACCAAAACACGTGGCACCATCTACTCGAGAAGGAGGAATTTTATTGTTTCCATCAGGCAGGTTTCCCTGGGAATGACCAGGACAGTTCTCTAGACACTCTCTCTCATGATCTTAGTGAGTTTCTGGATCTTGGACCTTGTTGACATGTCCACGTACTTCTCCCCAATGTTGACAATCATCCCGCCGAGGATCGAAGGGTCAGTCTAAACAAGGAACAGTGAACAGAAAGTCTGTGAGCAAAGGTTTCTTAGCCTAGGATACAACTCTGACACCAGCAAAGGAAAGAATAAAGCTCTTCAAAGAGCCTTTTTTGAGAGAACTTTGTGGTCATTGCATTCCCAAATTAGGATTTTAGAAATTAAAGCATTGTCACATCTACAAGAAAGCACAGAACTGTGTAACAGCAACGGGATTCAGTGAAATCTTTAAGATCATTTTTTAAGCCCTTAATGATGAAATTGATTTATAAATCCAAACTCCAGACCTTGGTCTCCAGCTTCAAGACCTCTCCCTTAGCCAGGAACCCATTCAGAGCACTTTTTAGTTCAGTCAGGTTGGCCTCATCCAAGGGCTGAAAAATAGGAGCGGAAGAGAAGGAAAATAAGGGACTTGAAAATATTCAAATGATAGAACAAGGACCCCAATATCCTACTCAGATCCTTTGGAAGACAGACACGAGCACCAGGAAGGCAGATTAAGCAGCATTCTGGAACGGGGACAACCAAAGGGCAGCACAGGAACAACAACCACCTTGGTGCCCTCCTTATTTCAGGAGCCAAGAACAGGGGCAGCTCTATGTGCAGACCAGGCTGAGTTTTCATCACCCCCTGGCTTCACACACAGGAAGGAAAAACATGACCTGAGGAGCTGAAATGGGAGGAACAGCTTTCATTTTTGACAAGTCTCTGCTGGGGATCCAAACCCTCCCTGCAGAAAGACGTTCAGCTTGGCAGGGCTGAGACGTTTCCTCGCTGCTCACACAGCAAGGCCTTCAATTCCAGAGAGCAGGGGGAGCGTGCAGAGGTTTGCCTGTTCTCCCAGTGCCTGCTGCCAGCCCACCTGTGCCGTGGTGACCGTGCACACCACCTCTCCTCGCACCGCGCTCATGATCTTGGCGAAGGCGGACACGATGCCCGGGGTGTGGCGCAGCCGCCCGTTCTCAGCCAGCAGGTCTGGAAAACACCAAAGCACCCAGGGCTCAGAGCACCCCCCGGGCACACCCGGGCAGCCAAGAGCCAAGGGAATGGGTGGCACGGCTTGGATGTTCTCCTGGAGCCCGGGGGTCACTCACTCATCAGGTTGACGGTGATGGGGGACATCTTCTCTCTCGCCAAGGCGTCGCTCACGGCTTTTTGTTTCACCGTGCCCTTGGTGTGAGGGTTCATCACCACACTGGACAGCTTGGGGTCCTTCAGCAGGGTCTGAGGGGAGACACAGCTATGGGACAAAGGCCAGGAGTTTTCCAGGCATTCCAAGGCCCACCTGGACCAGCCAGAGCAGGAAACACGGGTATTCCTGGAGTGAGAACAAAGAGCTGTGGAGCTGAGGGGAAATGGAAGGGCAGCTCTTCCTACAGAATCATGAAATGGTTTGGGTTGGGAGGGACCTTAAAGATTAAACGGACCTAGTTCCACTCCCTGCCAAGGGCAGGGACACCTTCCACCAGCCCAGGTTGCTCCAAGCCCCGTCCAACCTGGCCTTGGACACTTCCAGGGATCCAGGGGCAGCCACAGCTTCTCTGGGCAACCTGGGCCAGGGCCAGGAATTCCTTCCCAATATCCCACTGAAACACTGGGGCACAAGGCAGGCAGCACATGTGCCAGGGGACTGGGATTCTCAGAGGCTGCAGGAGCCAAGCCCACCTCCCTCCTGAGGAGCAGGGAAACCCCCCCCTGCTCCCACACCCGGGGAGCCCTTGGAACACCTTACCCACACCCGGGACAGCTCCTTCTCCACCTGCTCCAGCTTCTTCTGCTTGCTGGCTGCAGAGTAGAGGGCGGTGGCATAGCGCCCTTCCAGCCCGTACACCTGGATGGGGGGCTGTGGGGAGAGCAAGGGGTGCTGAGAGAGGGCACCTGGGGGGCACAGACCCCCCTGCCCTGCGGCTTCACCAGCCTGGAGACCCCCCAAACCTGCCACTTTGACCAGCCTGGAGACCCCCCCAACTCTTCACATTGACCAGCTTGGAGACCCCTCATCTGCCACTGCTTTGACCAGCCTGGAGACCCTCTCTACTCCTCGCCTTGTCCAGCCTGGAGAACCCCCCATCTCCTCACACAGACCATCCTGGAAACCTCCCCAACTCCTCACCTAGACCAGCTTGGAGACCCCTCACCCTCTCATACAAACCAGCTCAGAAACCCCCCCAGCTCCTCACCTTGACCAGCCTGGAGACCCCTTCACCTCTTCACATAGACCATCCTGGAAACCTCCCCGACTCCTCACCCGGATCATCTTGGAGACCCCTCACCCTCTCATACTACTGAGCCTGGAAACCCCCCCAACTCTTCACCTTGACCAGCCTGGAGACCCCCCCAAGCTCCTCACCTTGACCACGTTGGACACTCCCCCTGCCACCTGTTACTTTGACCAGCCTAGAAACCCTCTCGACTCCTCACTCTGACCAGCCTGGAGAACAGCCCCCCCACTTGCCCTCCTTCATCTTCACCATCCTGGACACCCCCCTTGACCCGCTCACGATCTCCCCTCTAGTCCCTCACCTCGATCAGCGTGAGGACTCCCCCTACCCCCTCACGACCCGTCCTGCCCCCTCACCTTGCCCACCTCGGACCTCCACTGCCCCCTCACGCCCCCGCCGCCCCTCACCTTCACCAGTTTGGACACCGGCCTCGCCGCCGTCGTGCTCAGCTGCCGCACCTGGAGGGGGAAAAGGGGGATAGCGGCGGGGTCAGCGCGGCCCTCAGGGCCTGGGGCGAGGTTGGAGACCCCCGTGCGGGGGTGAAGGGCAGGGATGCCTCTGTTGCCCCCGGGCCCCCCCGTTTCACCTTCAGGGCCGCCGCCGCCGCCATGTTGCCCCGCCGCCGCTCAGGGTCACCGCGCACGGCGCAGGCGCGGAAAGGCCCCGCCCCGTGATGGCGCTGCTGCCGCGGGGCACGCTGGGAGCTGTAGTTCCTCGGGGCGGGGCCTGCGCCTGTCACTGCCCTCGGTGTCACCGCGGTGTCACCACCAGTGTCCCTGTGCCACCCGTGTCACTGTGCCCTCAGTGTC
>NW_020897883.1:3821-4344 GCF_003984885.1 Neopelma chrysocephalum
CACCACCAGTGTCCCTGTGCCACCCGTGTCACTGTGCCCTCAGTGTCACTGCCCTTGGTGTCACCGCGGTGTCACCACCAGTGTCACTGTGCCACCAGTGTCCCTGTTCCCTTAGTGTCACCTGCCCTTGGTGTCACTGTGGTGTCACCAGCAGTGTCCCTGTGCCACCAGTGTCCTTGTGCCACCAGTGTCCCTGTTCCCTTAGTGTCACTGCCCTCGGTGTCACCGTGGTGTCACCACTACTGTCACTGTGCCACCAGTGTCCCTGTTCCCTCAGTGTCACTGCTCTCAGTGTCACCGTGGTGTCACCACTACTGTCACTGTGCCACCAGTGTCCCTGTTCCCTTAGTGTCACCTGCCCTCGGTGTCACTGAGGTGTCACCACCTGTGTCACTGTGCCACCAGAGTCACTGTGCCCTCAGTGCCACCTGCTCTTGGTGTCACTGTGGTGTCACCACCCGTGTCCCTGTGCCCTCAGTGTCACCTGCCCTCAGTGTCACCACGGTGTCACCACCAGTGTCAC
>NW_020897883.1:4354-47118 GCF_003984885.1 Neopelma chrysocephalum
AGTGTCACCTGCCCTCAGTGTCACCACGGTGTCACCACCAGTGTCACTGTGCCACCAGTGTCCTTGTTCCCTTAGTGTCACCTGCCCTCAGTGTCACTGCGGTGTCACCACCAGTGTCCCTGTGCCACCAGTGTCTCTGTGCCCGATGTTCCTGTGGTGTCCCAGTGCCGCTTGGTGCCACTGTCAGTGTCCCTGTGCCCACAGTGTCTCTGTGGTGTCCCTGTGTCCCCAGTGTTCCTGTCCCCTCATTGTCACTGTCCCCACAGTGTCCCTGTGCCCCGGTGTCTCTGTGCCCCTGGTGTTCCTGTCCCCACAGTGTCCCTGTGCACCCAGTGTCCTTCATGAACAGCTCCAGTGTGGGTCCCTTCCACAGGGTCACAAGTCCTTCCTGCTCCAGCCTGGGCTCCTCTCTCCACGGATCCGCAGGTCCTGCCATGCCCCTGCTCCAGGATGGGCTTCCCAGGGAGTCACAGCCTCCTTCGGGCATCCCCCTGATCCAGGGGGCTCCTCCAGGGGCTGCACGTGGATCTCTGCTCCCTGTGGATCTCCAGAGGCTGCAGGTGGATCTCTGCTCCTCCAGAGGCTGCACATGGATCTCTTTACCCCTGTGGATCTCCAGGGGATGCAGGTGGATCTCTTTACCTCTGTGGATCTCCAGGGGCTGTCCCTGCCTCACCCACACCCATCCCTTCCTTCAGGAGAGTGACTGGAGCATCCCACGAGTTGTTTAAAGGACTCGACCTCAGCTTCTCTCCCCTCCCAGTTTTGCTCTGCTGTGACCCAGGGGAACCCCCGGGACGCACCGAGCTGCTTCCTCCCCTCGGATAAACCAGATCCAAACCCTTCCCGAGGCAAAGGACATTCCAGGTGAAACACCAGGTGGGCAGCTCTGCCTGTCGCTCTCGCTCAGCTCTCGGGAGTGGTTCAGCTCCTCCTCTCCTTAATTCTTCCACCTTTTTTTTTTTTTTGTAAGAGCTTGGCAGGGCCGGCACCGGTTCGGGTCGTTGTTTCCCGCATGGGGACCGGCTCCATGGTCGTTGCCATGGAAATAGGAAGCCCGGCGTGGATGGGAAGCAGCGGGAAGCGGTGCAGGGCAGGATTCGAGCACTAGATGCTGCTCTTGCTCCAGACTGAAAGCGGAGCGATGATGTCAAAACAAGGATTGGAATAAGGCTCTTTAGGAAACCCGCTTAGCCGTCCCACCAGGAGGGCGACAGTGTCACCCACGGGCTTTATTGGGGCTCTTTATTGGGATTTAACTCCCTCCTCTCTCCCGGGAGGGACGCTCGAAGGCACGAATACAGCCCGGGGCAGGTTTAAGCCTGAGATGACTGAGAGAGTGGGGATTAGTTCAGCCTGGAGAAGGGTCCAGGAGAGCTGGAGAGGGACTGGGGACAAGGGATGGAGGGACAGGACACAGGGAATGGCTTCAAACTGGCAGAGGGCAGGGATAGATGGGATACTGGGAAGGAATTCCTGGCTGGGAGGGTGGGGAGGCCCTGGCCCAGGTTGCCCAGAGAAGCTGTGGCTGCCCCTGGATCCCTGGAAGTGTCCAAGGCCAGGTTGGACGGGGCTTGGAGCAACCTGGGCTGGTGGAAGGTGTCCCTGTCCATGGCAGGGGTGGCACTGGATGGGCTTTGAGGTCCCTTCCAACCCAAACCATTCCATGATTCTAACACTGTGCTTCTAATTAATTTTAATAACTACAGTACTGAGAAAAGCACGTCTAACATGTAGAAAAAATGTTTGCTTTTAGCAAAAATAACTTTTTTTATTATTTTTTTTGGTGATAATGTGTCTGGACAGAAGTTTTGAAATGGATTTATTTGAAGTGGGATTCCATATCCCAATTTTTTTTCAGTGTATTCTGGGACAATCTGTGATCTTGTCGCATTTTAATACACAGAAAATGTGGCTTTTTGATGTCACTGAAGTCACTGAGTCCTGAGGGCACTTTAATGAACTGGAGATTGGGTGAAAACCCGATGAACTTCTGAAGAATTACAGTCAGAGCACCTCTCACAGGTTAATTTTAGACAAGTAAAAACCCACAGGAGATAGAGTTTGTACCTTTATGCCTTACACCGGAAGGAAAATGTAAACTCTGATAAAGCCTGTCCTCATGTTTGAGTGTCTGTCACAATAATGGAGTCCCCCATTACATATGGGGATTTTTAGGAGGGTTTTTTTTCCCCTACAAAGCAATTAAATTCCCCATACTGCCCATCACTCACCATCAGACATTTACCCATGTCCCTGCTTTCAGTTTGGTCACTGAATGAGCACCTGAACATTCACAAGCTCAGGAGGAACATCCTGAAGAACGTTGATTTGTGGGTCTGCCCTTGGAGGATCGTGACCTTAAAATGCTCGTTCTTAGTCACGTGAGGATGTAAAAAACATCCCTTTTTTTCTCCTGTTGAGTCAGACCACAACTGAAAGCAGGCAAAGTAGATCTTATCTTCCTTTCATTGAGAAGTCTCTAGAAAGAAGGTGATGATTCTCCAGCCGTGGTGCTGCTGGGGTTGTGTTTCCTAAAACTTGCAGCGAGATCAGACCATTCCACAGATAACTTGTAGAGCAGAGAGGCAAAAAGGAGATGAGGTTTTTCAGGGCCCCCACAGTGATGAGAGTGTGGCAGGTCAGTGCCACACAGACTTACCCTCCAACAGGTCTTTTAAGAGAAAAACAAAAAAACCACTCAAAAACCCCTTTAATGATTATAGTAATGAGCCCAGACTTTTAAGAAGGGCCTGCTTTTCTCCCTCACCTTGCAACTCACCTGAAACACGAGCTTTTGGCCCGTTGTGGCTGTTGTTCCTCACCTGTTATTCCATAATTGCACCCATCTGTTTTCCCTTCGGCCAAGCCCGGAATCCGGCACGGGAGAGTCCCAGAGGAGCCAGGGTGTAGCTGAAAACAAGTTCCTGACGAGTTCCTCTGCGAGAAGTTTGTTGTTTACAACGAGTGGAAGAGTTTTCCTCTCCTGGTGCTCGAGTTCATCCCAGAGAACCCCCAAAAAACCACCACCCAAGTGCCCAACTCACCTCCCCGTCCCGACCGCGTTTCCTTCCCGCAGCTGCTCAGGGAAGGGATTTGTTTGTTGTGGGGTTTTTTCCCCCCTCTCTCCCGGGGGTTGCCCTTTATCTTCCACGGGAACAGTTGGTGCCCTGGCTGAATCTGATCCAGGTGGTTGTTTTCCACTCCTGTGCTCCACAGGTTCCGCTTGGGCAGGCAGGTTCAAGTGCTCCCCAGGGACCGAGCCTGTGCCACCCACCAAAACCTCCCTGCCCAGGCATGACCTGACTCATTTTCCCATCAGAAAAGGGGTTTTCACTCGGTGGCAGGGGACAGAAAACAGGTGTTGTTTTTTTTTTTTTTCCCTCCAAACTGGAAGAAATGATTGCAAACCCACAAAAACGGGGAGGGGAATTCCGAATGGGAGCGATTTTAATCGAGTTGGGCGACTGAACTCGCTGCCCTCAGCATCACAACGCTCCACTGGAAGCCCTTTGTAGGAATTATTTCCAAAATCAAGCACCTCTACCTACATTTTCCTGCCCTTCAAGGGAGGTTTCCATCCAGTATTGTTATGTAGGGAAATGGTGAATCATTGTGATGTGACTGTGTGTGTGATACCTGTGGGGTGCTCACGGTGCTTTGGTGAATTTTCCATGCTTTGGTGAATTTTCCATGCAACCACAAAAATCTGTTGTAAAAGGGGAGCAAACCCATGACTAGGTGCTTGTAGACATAAAAGAAATAATATAAATTCATTTTAAGATACCTTGGAAAGCCTGAAAAAATTAATTTAAAGGTGAGCTACGGTATAATTTTAATTTAAGGGTGAGCTACGATATAATTTTAATTTAAGGGTGAGCTATGATATGATTTTTATAGTTTGGTGAAATAACCACTGACCTGCAATGGTTTATACTAGAACAGGTGGTCTGGGCCCACCTGGGCTGTCTCAGAGGTTTTTTGAACTATTTGACTTATTAAACTTATTTCACTTATTTGACTGTCTTAAGAGGTTGTCCATGAAATATCAAAGGTAAAAAGAACTGGTTTGGGAAAACATGTGAATAACAGACACAGGGGATAAGGCACCAACAGCTGAGTTTTACCATTTCCCACCTTGGCAGAGGAGCAGTGAGAACATGGCACTGAGACTCGGGAGATTTGGGGTCTATTTTCAGCTCCACATTGGACCTGCTGATTGGCTTCTAATTATTCTGCACCTCAGTTCCCCCATCTGTAAAAAAAAAAAATAAAAGGCAATTTATCCTTTATAAATAGCTGTAAATTCTGTTGATGAAGCACAGTTTATTAATAGCAGTGGTACCTTCTCACTTCTGCCACTAAAAAAATAATTGTAAATTCACAAGTGTCAGTCAAATGAGCAAGTGGCTGTGGGGGAAATAAAGCAGAGGAGGAGCATCATGTCTGGTTACATATTTAGGGCTCCACTGCCACAAGAGGGAAGCCAATGCTAATAAAATAACTTTATTTGTGCATGAACTATGGTTATTGTGGAGGGTTTATCCATTTCAGGGGTGTTTGTCTTTTTCTCTTTCCCTGTAGCAAACTCGCATTTGCTCTTGTGTCAAAGACTGAAGGACATGACTCCACATTCCCTTTGCTCAATGCCCTGTGAAATGAATTTCATGGATTTGCCTCTTTGAATGGCAAATCCATAAACCTGAAACAGAAAGTCGGGACAAAACCAAACTGGTTGTTTTCTCGGTGGGTTTGAACAGTCCAGGGAAAGGGGAAGTTTGGCTTGAAAAAACAGAGATGGTGTTTTCCCTCCTCTGGGGGAGAAATTAAGGACTTTTCTAGGACTCACAGATATAACTGTTTTTAGTGGCTCTTACCCCACAGTAATGACGAATTAATTCAGCAGATCTTCTGACTCTTAGCCTGGTTTACAACGTGTGTGAAGTCCTTTCTCCATGGATTTATTGATCAGGGCAAACCTGATCTCAGTTACTCCAATTTTGGGAACTTCACTGAGTCATTTCTCTTGCAGGAAGGTACCTGGGAAAAGTCACCCTTGCTCAGATCGTGTGTTGGAGGCACAAACCTGGTGGGTCGAGATTTCTTATGTTTCATTTTGCAGCCAGACATTATAATTATATGTGTTGGGGCTTTCGAGAAACGTCAGGATAAAGTGGTGAAAGAAGTGATTTTTAGAATAATCTGGATGCAACACAGAAACTGAATGGGATTCATCCACCAGATTTCTCTGGTGGGCTTTTTCCTGGTCTGTTTTCTAGATTGCTGCAAGACACAAAGATATGAAAGTCACTGTTCAACTTTCTGTAGAGTATTAGGAATTAAATTTTTTTTCCCTGCCAGAGTGGTCAGGCCTTGGAATAAGTGTCCCAGGGAGGTGGTGGAGTCACTGTCCCTGGAATTGTTCCGTAGGAATCTGGATGTGGCCCTTAGGGACATGGATCAAGGGTGATTGTGGCGGTGCTGGGTGAGGGTGGCACTGGATGAGCTTGAATTTCCCTTCCAGCCTTGACCCTGTGATTGCTGACATATGACACCAGTTGGGGGTCACAATTCTTGGTGTTTGGAAGGGATTTTTGAGGAATGGCAGAAATGGGAAGCGAGGAGCGATGCAGCAAACCCACCTATGCAGAGGTTTCCTACAAAGACCCCGAGGGTGTTCCCTGGAAGTGCAGACAAGGAATCAGGGCAAGGTTGGGAAAGCCACAGGCGTGGATTGCAGTCCCCAAAGGACATTTGTGTAACAAGCTGCTTTGTTCCAATTTTATTCCAAATACTTTAGCAACGTTTTGGGTATTTTGTTCCCCTCCCCTTTGCAGGAGGCAGACCTTAAACTGCTGCCCTAAAGGTGCTGCTGGTTTTAGAGGGATTGCCAAGCTGAAAGGGGGGAAACAGAGCTGGAAGTCCTTTGTCACCAAGGGCACCTTTCAGAGCCCTCCCAGCATGTTGTTGTTCAGGTGTTCCCGCTCTCCTTTCCTCTCTCCTTTCCCCCAAATGCCACTTTAGGCCCCAGTGTGTGTGTGCATGTGTTTAACTCTGGGGACATGAGCAGTCACACTCCCTCCAGTGGGAATATTCACATGACCAAACCCAGGCACTTGCACGGGGATTTCCTGCATGAAGGGCACCAAAGGAAACGGCCAGGTTAAAAATAATGGCTTGGTTTTGGCCCTGATGTAATGCCTCTGACACCAGTGGAATTGTACAGGGCTGAAAGGGATCCAACCCGCTGGAAGGGCTCTCTCCAAGCCCCCTCACCTGCCACTTTCCATGTCTGTGTTTGTGGTGGGATCAAAATCAATCCTCCTTTCCCTGGGGAATTGCTTTGTGTCCTTCAGGATCTCCCCGGGTCTCAGGTGTGCAGAGCTGTGTCCATGGAGCTTCACCAGTTCCCCATGCCCCTCTTGCCTCAGGGTGGCAAACAGGGCAGCTCTTGCCTGTCCTGCCACTTCCCTGCTCCTGTAAAATGCTGGGACACTCTTTGGCCTCATCAGGGGCTGCTGGTCTGGGGGTGAGAGCCCCTCTTGTCTTGGGTGGGGTCTTGGTTGCTCTCTTTGCCTCCTGCACCAGCTCTGCCTTGTTTTGTGTGGGCACAAAACAGCTGGGAGGCAAACACTAAAGAAAAGAAGGTTGTAAGGCTTAGAAGAAACCCCTCTGAAAAATGTTTCTCTCTCCTTTCTGTGGCTGTCCTGCCCACTCTGGTTTTTTTTTTTGGGAGTCCCCTGTGAAGTTCTGACCTGAGTGAGACCTGTGTGAGGCCAAACTCACACAGCAGCCAGACTTCTGTGCATCTTTCCTTCAGATCCCCCCGAGTGTGTCCCACACCCGCTCACCCCAATTCCCACAAACACGGGACAGACCTCTCTGAGCATCAAAAGTTAGGGAGTCAGGAGAGAACGGATGGGGGAAACCCACCCCAAAACACACCTCTG
Source organism: Neopelma chrysocephalum (assembly GCF_003984885.1). Taxonomy (NCBI): domain Eukaryota; kingdom Metazoa; phylum Chordata; class Aves; order Passeriformes; family Pipridae; genus Neopelma; species Neopelma chrysocephalum. The sequence goes on from NW_020897883.1 coordinate 11,305, forward strand.
AACAAACAAGCTCCTGCCTTGCCTCTGACAGGATCTATCTTTAGTTGTGACGTGAGTCACACCATTGTGATCTGACTTTACGGTTAGTTTGAGGTATGAGCCAGGCCATGGGACTGCGAGCGAGAGCAGGAGCATCATGGGATGGAGCTGTAAAATTCCACTACTCGCTACTCTCTAAATCAGGTTCGAAGAGCATTAAGAAACAGGAAGCGTGGGGGGGGTGGGGTGGGGGGAGGTATTTTTTATTATTTTTTTTTTTCCCCAGTGGAAAATTATCGGAGCATCGCGATGTCGGCGCGGGGAGGACGACGGGGAATCGCGTCCGGGCGATGGGAGAGTGTGGAATAGTCTGGAGCAGAGACACCTCTGTGTGCCCAGAGTCACGTCTGTCCCACCCCACCAGCCACTACAAGGCAGGATTTTCTTGGATGGTGCTGTGTTGCTAAGCAACATTGCCAGGCAGCATCTCTGCATCACGCGCAGCCCGGCTATGATGGGGCAGCGGCGCCGCTTCCAGGGATTTTTCCCTACTAGAAAATATTCATTTTTTTTTTTCCTGCTCACCCAGGAGGGCGAGGGAGCTGCCTCCAGGGTGGGCATGTGCAGCTCCCGTGGGCTGGGATGGGAATCACGTGCAACCCGAGCCCCGGGCACGCAAAGTGTGGGCGTTGATTCCCGAGATACAAACACCTGCCGTGCCCGGGGTGGGATAAAGGTTGGCTTGAACATAAATAACCAACGAGGCAGCGCTGGGGTGTGACAAACAGAACAGACCCACTACAATTTGCTCAATCCCAGAGGTTGGAAAAGCCCTCTCAGCCCATGGATCCCACCCTGTGCCCCATCCCCACCTTGTCCCCCAGCCCAGAGCACTGAGTGCCACGGCCAGGCCTTCCTGGGACACCTCCAGGGCTGGGCACTCCAAACCTCCCTGGGCAGCCCCTGCCAAGGCCTGACCACCCTTTCCAGCAAGAAATTCCTCCTGAGGTGAACACAAAGAAAAGGACATTCACTCAACATTCTGGGATACCTTTGAGGCCCCTCAACACCAGGGGATTGCTGGATGAGAGCTCTTATCACAAACCACTGGTGGGTTTTTGGACCGAGTGTGATTTCAGTGGATTCTGCCTGCCAAGCCCCCTCCTCAAAATGGTTCAATAACCAGCTGCTGCAAACACAGCAAGAAAAGAGAAAACCAGTGTCATTGTAGAAGAAGCTGAGGGGTTGTTGCAGAAGGAGAACAACAGAGAGCCTGGTCCCCAGAGCCAACAGAGGAGGTGGAACCTGCATCTCACTCCATATGTCTCGTCCCAGGGCAAAGGAGGCCTCTGCAAAGGCTCTGCACAGACCAGGGCTTGAGTAATTCTGAAATCTCTGCTCCTAAAACGTTGGATTTTTGGACAGATCGTTGCTGATGCTGTCAGCAGGTGGCAAGGAGGGGGGGATGCAGAAGAGCTGACAAAAGGCAGCAGATAGTTTCTGGCATCTGAATGCTGTGTTTTTCCGCTGCGCCGTCATGGGCACACTCGTTGCTTGAGCCAAGCAAAGGGGGAAGCAGGAGAGGAAAACCACACTGTCAACACCCACAACGGTCTGGGCCATCAGCAGCGTTGCCCCTCGCTCACACTTGCAGATGGAGTCAGCAAAACAGGGGTTTGTCTGATTACTGGGGAGCAGGAATTTAGCTGTAGCTGAGCCCACCCTGTTATCGGCGGCCGGGGGGCGTGTGGTGGAACCAGGTAGATCAGGCTTTTCCACAGCAGAGTCTTCACACCACAGGCTCTGGAGGAGCTCAGCCACTGCAGCTCGAGACAGGAGCAGTTCTCGTGGCGTTTGGGTGGCACTTGGCCAAGAGCAGAACAAAGGCAGTGACAGAACTTCCATTTGTCACCAACCTGCGGCAGCTCGAGGCGAGGTCGGTGCTCGAGGCTCAGCCCCTCCATGAGGCTCCTCGAGTTTTGTCTCTACATGGGGCCAGTTTAATCCTGGGAGAAGATGTTCAGAATTTGCACTGAGTGCAGTGTATGTGCCAAACACTTTGGAGAGAAAACTGCACGTAAAAGACACATAAAATATCCTCCTTATTGTACCTGTCCTTCAGGCACGAGTGTCGTCCACGAGTCCTGGTTTTGCAGCTGTTTTGGTCAGCTGAGATAAAAAAAAAATAAAAGAGTATAATCTGCTTTTTTCCTTTTCACCATTAAGGGCTTTACTTGGAATGATTTCCCAGCTTTGTTGTTGGATTTTTAGCAAGATATTTCTCCCACAAAAGGCTTCGACGAATATTGACGGTGGCGACAGTGAGATGGGAGGGGTGTGGAAGAGGTGCAGAATTTCATCAAACCTTTCTGTAACTTCTCCCAGCACCCATCCCTTGACAATGGATGGAGCTGTGAGGGTGGGGAGGCCCTGGCCCAGGTTGCCCAGAGAAGCTGTGGCTGCCCCTGGATCCCTGGAAGTGTCCAAGGCCAGGTTGGAGCACCCTGGGCTGGTGGAAGGTGTCCCTGCCCATGGCAGGGGGTGGAAAGGGATGAGCTTTGAGGTCCCTCCCAACCCAAACCATTCTGATTCTTTGATTAATACAACGACCCACCTCAGCCTTTCCCGAGGGCTGAGACTCATCCCAACAAAGTTTAAAGGATAAATTACACCTTCCCTCACCCAAACGGTGCCAGATATGGCACAGAAAGGAAATTAACGTTATGCTGGAAAAGAAAACACCCCGAGGCCTTTTCCTCTCTGAGTTTCATGGTAAATACCACTCAGTTCTCAGCACCATTAATATCTGATTATTAGGACTCCTATTAAGCAGTAGCCCCACCTACTTTGGTCTCTGTTTTCTGGGCACGCCCCAGCATTTTCCCAGCTGGAGCTCGTGCTCGGAGCTGGAAGTACTGTGTCATTATTTCATTACCACCTGGTCTGAGGAGAGGATCCATTAATCCGGTTTTGTAGGCATCTCCTGTGAGAAATCTCAAACTCTCCTGTAGCGACAGGAAAACTAATTATTTTTTCAAAGAAGAGGGAACGTTTCTACTTCCTCACACTGATCATCACAGCTTCGTTTTTCCCATTCGTTTATCTGCAAGAAATAAGGTTTGTTTGCTTCAGGCTACAAGAGATGTCACCCTCTGCTTTTGCTCCAGGTGACTCAGGGTCAGTGTAATCTGAAAAAAAACAACTCAAACAGAACAAACTTGTCACAGATAAATCCACAGGAGCTGAATCCACGGCTCTTCTCCCCCAAAAAACTATTTGCATGTTTCCCTTCCCTTTGTATCTGTCCAGCCTGGGTGGACAAGGGACAACAAAGTTGTATTTTAAATATTGCTAGAAGCAGTCTCACATTTATAATGGGTTCTTTAATATATTTCATGTATTTAATATATTTAGAATAATTTAATATATTTAGAATAATTTAATTTATTTAGAATAATTTATTTTTTAAGAATAATTTAACATATTTAGAATCACAGAATGGTTTGGGTTGGAAGGGACCTTAAAGATCATCTTGTTCCAACCCTCCTTCCTAGGGGCAGGGCATTCACTAGATCAGGTTGCTCAGGGCCCTAATTACTGTTATTATATTTACTTTTAATTCCATTGAAACATTTATTCATGTCTATATTTGCAGTGAACTGAAAAACGAACAAAAAACTGTGGCTTCTTTTTTTTTTTTTCCTTTTTGTGGCTTTGTTTGTCTGAAGGAACACTCCTAAGCAAAAGGAGAAAAAGAAATCGGGATTTTTTTTGGGTAGATGTAGACATTCCTTTTTTTTTTTTTTAAATGAGGGGAAAATTAAAACAAAAATAGTAGAACTCCTTCCTTTCTTTGGTCCCTTTTAATACCAGAGCCCTAAAATCTGGTTTGGAAGATCGAACACGCATGACAGAAATATCTAAGCACGCATTTTTTTTGCCCTGGATCAGCGACAATAACACTCTCATGGATATTTTTCCAGCCCTGGTGGCTGGTTTATAGTCCTTGGGGCCATTTTTGTTTGTTCCTTGCGGGCGTTTTCCCTGCGAGGGACACGCAGGACAAACCCAGGCTGTGGCTGCGAGCGCCGGGAACCCCCGTGATGGAAAAGCAGCCCCAGCAACCCTCCTGCTCTGTGATCAGGGGCAGAGCTGAGCTGCCCCAGCAGCTCCCTCGCCCTCAATAAATCTGTTGTTCCAGGCTGGGTGAGTAACCCGAGCCAGCCTTTGCTATCTCCCGTTGTTGTGCTCAGGTGTAACGTGAGCCCGGCGCTGACGGAGCCCGAAGGGGAGCGATGCCAACGTGTCACTGTGACTCCACAAACCCCACATCCTCCAGGATGCTCCCTAGTCAGGGCTTTGCCTCCTGTTCTAGCGAGGGAAAAGGTGGAGTTGAATTCCGATCCCATGGGGGTGGGATGCCCCATGAGCATCTCGGGTGGTTAAGACCCGTCGGAGCTGCCTTGATCTCACCTTGGAGAATTAATCTGTGGTTGATCTCACCTTGGAGAATTAATCCATGGCTTAATTTATACAGGAGTCACTCTCTTGGAACTCTGGTCACTGCTGGCATTAGGAGGACACGAGGGGGACAGGCAGGAGGACAGACAGCAGGACAGGAGTTTCCAGCTCCTTCCCTGTTGCACAAAACCCCTAAAACTCGTTGGTGAATTCTTGTCACTCTGACCCCCCTTGAGGACCTTCGTGGTCCTGTTTGTGTCTTGACAGTCCACTAAAATTCCTGCCTGCAGGTTGGAGGACTCCTGTTCCTCTGCAGGTTTCAAGAGTTGTTCGTTGCACCTGATTGTCACGTAGGCATTCGGGCATAGAATCCCAGAATCCCGGAATCACCGAGGTTGGAAAAGCCCTCCCAGCCCATGGATCCCCCCTGTGCCCCATCCCCACCTTGTCCCCCAGCCCAGAGCACTGAGTGCCACGGCCAGGCCTTCCTGGGACACCTCCAGGGCTGGGCACTCCAAACCTCCCTGAGCAGCCCCTGCCAAGGCCTCACCACCCTTTCCATGGAGAAATTCCTCCGGAGTTTCTTCCCCTCAGGTGTTTTCACCTTCTCCCACAGCTTCTCTTTGTACTTGATGAACAGTGACCTCCTCAGAGGATTCTCGCTTAATTTATCTTTCAAACATCTTTCAAACCACCGGTTTGGTGCGAACAAAAATAATAATAATTAATATTTATGAGCTGCGTCTCGTAATTCACTGAACAGTTCTGGAGGGCGAGTCACGGGAAACAGGGTTGGGAAAATCTGTTTGCTCCTCAGCCCCTGTCAGTGCTGAGCTGCTTCTCCACAGGATATTGTCAAATGCTTTTTCCAGCTGATGTTTAACTGGCCGGATTAAACATTCCCATGTGGGTTCCCGTTGGGGGGGTGGGTGGATATTGCAATAAATGCTGAGAATCCCCTTGAGCTCAGCGAGCCTTTGCTGCCTCGTGAGAAGGTGCCAGCAGAGGAAAAGCAAGACAGAGCACGTAAAACTGCTGGCCAGGGGTTTGGAATGCGAAGGGGAACGATAAAGACCCCGTTTGTGGGAGAAAACCTTTCCAGTATTTAAATTTAAACGGGGTTAATTTAGAAACAGAACGTTCTAGAATGGACATGTCTGGTTTCCAGGGTAAAAAAAAAAAAAAAAAAAAAGGGCATGTATTTCTCAATCAGCTCAAATGTCCCTGGCCATATGTATTGGCATTGGGACTCCTCTTTCCACACAAAACTAAGCCTGGGTTTAAGAACACGAGTAATTATTTACTGAAAGTTAAGTCTAGAAATAAACCTCTTCGGGATCCAAATCTCGTTAAATATTTTGTGGTGCTGGTGTTGGATGGGCTGGACAGAGGAAAGAAATCTGGGGTTTGTAGTTATAATTAACTGTTGGGAGGGAGAAAATATTCCCTGGGTTTCCTTCTGAACTTTGTGTGGGCAAATCCTACAGCTGCAGAATTGAGGAAACTACTGGAAGGGGGATGATGGTTAACAACTGGAATGGTTCAGGTGCTAATTAGATGTGTAGATAATGGTTCAGGTGCTAATTAGATGTAAGTTGATAGAGGGACAAAGCAGGGAAAAAATGGCTGTTAAAATAAGGGCCAAAACGAGGAAATACAGGTTGGATTTCCTAAGATTTAACCAGGATTTTAAGAGAGTCTGTTTGTTCAACGGAACTATAACAGCTAAAATCCACCACTGGAAGGTGTTCAAGGAAGGTGAGTCCACTGGGATGGGTGGACTGAATCACCAGGGAGGCATTTGCAGCTCCAGGGGAAGTTTTCAAGGGGTACAAGCTGGAAAACCTTGGAAATGCAGGTTGTTTGGAGTGTAAAGTGCTGGAGCGACCCAAGGTGGCAGAGTTTGCAGTGGCTCTTCCCAGAATTTGGATTTTGGCACAGTTTGATGTGCTTTTCTGTAGATTTTGAAGAGAACTACATACATACATATATTTGTGTATATATATACACATATGTATATATACGTATACATATATTTATATATATACACACCTATATTTATATATATACATATATTTATATATATACATATATGTATATGTGTATATATATGTCACTAATACCTGCATATACATATATATACACACATATACACATATTTATGCACACATATATATACACACATATGCTTAATTATTTACAGACAGTATTTTTATAGAATAAAATTATATTTCATAATAATTTGCATTTTATAAAAACAATTATTTATAAATCTATTTTATATCCTATACATATGGTAATTACTATTTTATATAATTATATTTTACGTGGTTGTTTTTTTTTTCCCACAAACTCCGTGTGTGAAACACAGAGAGAATGGTGAGAAATCAGGGGGATCGAGTGGTTGCAGGAAACACCACCTGAAACAGCCTCACCCCAAACCCTCTTTCTTACTTATTTATTTCTTTATTCTCCTCACTCTCAGCCCATCCCAGCAACGGCAGCCCCCGGGTGTGGGAAGTGCTCCGTAACTTAATTAGGGTTAATGGGTTTCCACTGTTCCTCGGGGCATCGGCTCCTCCCAGCTGGTCCCTAATCCCTCAAAAGCCTTGCACCTCCTCTGTTCCCTGCTTTCCTGGAAGCCACAGAACAGACCTTTGGTGGTTCCAAATGGATGAGACCTTTTGAGTCACACCGAGATCCACCCCCCCGATTTCAGCCTCGGCAACCTTTAATCACAACACCGACTTCTGCCTCCCTCTCTTCCTCTCCCTGGTATTATAACCTGTCTTTTCTAAATGCCAAGAGAAACAGGATGGCTTTTAGTCCCTCCTCCGAGGTCAGGCAGCCACAGGTGACTCCAGAGTGTCTGGTTCTGCTCCTCCCTGAGAGCAGCAGGGTTGGAATTATTCCCGTCGCTGCTTCCACGGCACAGCTCCGACATCCAGGCCTGATTTTGGAGCTCTCGAGGCACTTGTTAGAGGAGCTGTTGGAGTGAGTCCAGAGAGACCACGGAGATGCTCCAAGGGCTGAAACCCCTCTGCTCTGGAGCCAGGCTGGGAGAGCTGGGGGGGTTCACCTGGAGAAAAGAAGGATCCAGGGAGAGCTGAGAGCCCCTTGCAGGGCCTGAAGGGGCTCCAGGAGAGCTGGAGAGGGACTGGGGACAAGGGGTGGAGGGACAGGACACAGGGAATGGCTTCAAACTGTCAGAGGGCAGGGATAGATGGGATATTGGGAAGGAATTCCTGGCTGGGAGGGTGGGGAGGCCCTGGCCCAGGTTGCCCAGAGAAGCTGTGGCTGCCCCTGGATCTCTGGAAGTGTCCAAGGCCAGGTTGGACGGGGCTTGGAGCAACCTGGGCTGGTGGAAGGTTTCCCTGCCCATGGCAGGGGTGGCACTGGGTGGGCTTTAAGGTCCCTTCCAACCCAAACCATTCCATGGTTTTATGTTTTGCAGAAGGTGAGAACTGAGCTGAAGGTCTTGCCCCAAGTCTGCAGCAGAGCTCAGGAACAGACCTGTGATGTCCCAGTCCTTGCTCCCCCCTTGCCTTGCACTGGGAGGGATGGCAGGGATGCAGGAAAGGATTTCCAAGGAGGCTGAAAGTGGAGTTTCTGACCCTGGTGTGTGCTCTGGAGCAGCTGTGAGTGGCTTTTCCACATCCACTACTCAGTGTGTGTCTTTACAGGCTGGGATTTGCTGCTCCCTGACATTTCTGCCAGGGTAAACACAGGCTCATTTCACTGCCACCACCATAAAACTGGTGAGAGAAGGCACAATCCAGCCCACTCTGCTTTTCAAGGGAAAAAATGGGGGTTTTAAATGTTTTTGTTTTGTTTTGTTTTGTTGAGAAGCACCAAAGATCAAAGTGGCCATTTGTATTGTTGAGCTGCAAAAGTGAAAGAGGAAACAATTGGTTGGTTTAATAATCATATTCCTGTTATTCATGTTGGCTGTTCCAAGACAATGACAGGTCTCTGCCTTCACTGGGAGCAGGAAAGAGGCCAGTTTCACTCTCAGCTTTTTTGTTATTATTTGTATTATCTTACTAATCCATTGATCAGAGCTGGTTGCTGATTATGTACCACAACACACAGGCATTCCCAGAGTCATTTTGTTGAAATGAGTAAAACAACACCTGGAGGAAAGTTGACCCAACATGTTTTGAGGTTTGTTTTTTTTGGTTTTAATCACAAAATCGTGCCAGGCACTGGCCAATTCTTTTTTTTTTTTTTTTTTTTTACGAGATTGCTCCAGATTAAACAAGAAAACAACCCAAAGCATGCAGAGTTTGCTTGTTTTGGACACTGTTGTTGCAGAGGTGTAGCTTGGGAGCATCCTGCCAGTTTTAGCAGGGAAAACATAAAGTGAGCTCACAATTTCTTATGCCAGCTGCCCGTGCCATTATTTGAAGCTCCTTAGTTCATCTGACCTTTAAAACTTACTTTAACACACCATCACTTCGGATCAAGTGGAGCATTAAGGTCAGTTCTACCTCTCAGAGCAAAGCAGAGCCAGCCTGTTGTGCAAGCAGAGCTGGACCTTTAAAGGATAGAATTAACAACTGCAAGAGAAGATGACTTTAAAAAGTCGAAGACTAAAGGTGAGGTGGATTTAAACTCTGGTTTAGAGCCAAGCAAGCCGTGCCTAAATAGCCCCAGCTATAAAATGCTGCCATTTGGCCAGGCTGTTGTACGTCTCTCAAACTCAGCTCTGATTATTCTGGACTCAATTCCTGAGTAAAATTAAACACGTGCAGAATCTGGCGGAATCTTCTGTATTCCCAGAAATTGGGAACTTCAAATTGCTGTCCAGAAGAGCACATTTCAGCCCTATGGCCCACCTGAATTGCTTCTGAGGCATAAAATAAGGCTGAAGTAAGATCTGTGTGGCCTGAGGGTAAATGTTTCCCTTTCTCCACTCCCCACTTCCCCTTTCAGATTAAACTCCCACTGCCTTCATTGACAGTTTGCCTTAATGGAGTAATAATTGCAGAAATCTCCAGGTCTGACTCATACAATAATCCTGTGATCCACCCAGACAGCGGCTCATTAGTCTATTTAAATTTAAAAAAGGCCCGTTTTGGGTGATATTATCTCTGAGGAGAAAGGCTTTGCCCTTTGGCAGCTGTTGCTGTGAGAATGTTCCACTCCTGTCAATATTGTGAATCTGCTTTGGGACCTCGGGGTGTTCTTGCTTGGGAGATGTGGAAGCTCCAAGTGTAGCAGAGGGACATGGAATGTGCCTTTATCTTGGCTTTCAGGGGTCTGGTGACAGCAGAGATGGGCCCTGACCCTGCTGGTTTTGAGGAAAGGGAAGTCAACAATCTGAGCTCTGCTTCTTGCAAAGTCTTCGGTGGAATTCAAAGGCTGGACCACTTTTAAATCTCACCAATCATCCTCAATCAACTGACTGAGGGGAGAACAAACTGTCAAGGGAACAAAGGACTGCCCACTTGTTTCCACTCCACATCCCAGGATATCAATTAAAACTCGGCTTAAGTCCCCTGAAGGATTAGAGAGGCTGGACATGACCCACCCCAGACCCCCCCTGTGCCCTGGGCTGATCCCCCAGCGTGGGCAGCAGGGCAGGGGGGGATTGTGCCCCTCTGACCCCTCGGGTGAGACCCCCCTGCAGAGCTGCTCCAGCCCTGGGGAACAGCCCAGCAAGGACATGGAGCTGCTGGAGAGAGTCCAGAGCAGGCACCAAGAGGATCCCAGGGCTGGAGCAGCTCTGCTGGGAGGAAAGGCTGGGAGAGCTGGGATTGTTCAGCCTGGAGAGGAGAAGCTTTGGGGTGACCTGATTGTGGCCTTGCAGGGCCTGAAGGGGCTCCAGGAAAGATGGAGAGAGACTATTTCCAAGGGCTGGAGTGACAGGATGAGGGGGAATGGCTTCCCACTGCCAGGTGCCTGAGCGCTGGCACAGCTCGCCCAGAGAGGCTGTTGGAGTCTCTATCCCTGGAGTTATTCCAAAGCCATCTGGACACTGTCCTGGGCAACCAGCTCTGGGTGAGCAGGGGGGATGGACCAGGTGCTCCACAGAGGGGCCTTCCCAGCTCAGCCCCTCTGCCACGCTGTGAGAAACAGGGTTTATTTCCCAGCCCGTGTTGCAATAATCGCTGCAGCCCTTGCCAGCAACCGGTGGATTCCAGAGCCACACAACGGTTCCCCACAACAACCTGAGCCTTCCCAAACTGCCTCCAGACGAATGCCACGGGTTATCTCACATGGATCAGCGTCAACACACGTGTGCAGCAGGGGCTGGGTGCAGACACAATGGAACCTGAGGGAATTCATCCCTCCGGGTGCTGGAGGAAGGGTTACTCAGTGTGCTGATCTGCAGTGAGTCACAAGGTAAACTGAAGCAGTTGCTCACTGTTTTGGTGTCATAAAAGTGGCAACCGAAGATTTATGGATAACTGAAGAGCTGCTGTTGGGCAGCAGGGAAGGGAAGGGAAGCTCTTCCCAAGGTGCAGGCACATGGAAAAGTCACAGGCCAAGAGACTGAGCTGGGAAGAGAAAGGTGAGGGTGAAGCCCCCCAGTCCCACCCTGTGTGATCAGAAGTGACACTTCTGGTCCTCAGCACCTGTACCATTGTTTCCTGAGGTGCTGAGCGTGGTGGGATTCCCAATCTCCTCTCCCCTTCCAGCCACTCGGGACCCTTTGGCTCATTTCAGCTGCAGGAGGCAGAGGGGGTGAGTTGTCAAACATGTTAAATTCCTACCAATGCCATGAAAATCAGAACCTCAGGTGAGTGAAGGTCAACTCAGCTTCTCGCCTGGAGAGGAGAAGCTTTGGGGTGACCTGACTGTGGCCTTCCAGGACCTGAAGGAGCTCCAGGAAAGATGGAGAGAGACTATTTCCAAGGGATGGAGTGACAGGACAAGAGGGAATGGCTTCAAACTGACAGAGGATAAGGTTAGATGGGATATTGGGAAGGAATTCCTGGCTGGGAGGGTGGGGAGGCCCTGGCCCAGGTTGCCCAGAGAAGCTGTGGCTGCCCCTGGATCCCTGGAAGTGTCCAAGGCCAGGTTGGACGGGGCTTGGAGCAACCTGGGCTGGTGGAAGGTGTCCCTGCCCATGGCAGGGGGTGGCACTGGATGAGCTTTAAGATCCCTTCCAACCAAACCATTCCATGATTCCACGAAAATCCACCCCCTGCCACGGGCAGGGACACCTTCCACCAGACCAGGTTGTCCAACCTGGCCTTGAGCACCTCCAGAAAACCTGGCTTTATTCCCACAACAGTTGTACAATAACGTGGGGAGTTTTCCCCTGGGATGTTTTCCTTCTCTGTGTTTAATTTTTCTAATACAGTGATTTCATTAAGACCTTCAAGAAGCTGAACTTAACGTTTGTTCCCTGAATCCATGGTCAATCTTTCCTGATATTTAAGGGAGCACAGTAAAGGACTTGTAACTAGAATCTGGAGCCTTTTGAGAATGGCTCCAAATGAATGCTTTGGAGATGGCTCCAATTTCTTACAAAATCTGAGTGGTTTTGGATCCAGAATTCTGGTTCCGACCTCACTGGGACACTCGTTTTTTCCCATTTTCGTACAGTTCCAACGGGGTATGTTTTCCTTTCAGCCTGGGTGTTGGGGCTTGATGGACAAGCTGCCTCATCTGTTATGGCAGAGCCAGTGCCTCTGCCAGCATCTCCTCACAGAAATATCCCAGATAAATAAATATTCCGTGCCTCCGACGCGTCGGACACACAGCACAACTGCGTCAGGAGGGTGACGTAGGGACTCAGAGTGCCCCTGGCTCAGGATGCCTTAAGCAGATGCTCAAAATGCACCAAGGAAGTATTTTGGGGGATATTATCTAAGTCTGCTATGAATAAAGAGTTGTTTTTGGGGTTTTTTTGTCATGTTAAACATAACCATTATCATCGGAGGACGAATCGCTGGGGCAGTGGAAATTTTTTTTTGGAGGGAGGGAGTGGAAATTTTCTTCCTCTTTTTCCTCGTAGAAAATTCAAACAAATCTGCACTTTGCTCTTTTCCAGCCAGATTGCTTCAGTAGTTGCCCTCAGGAAGCTTGTTTGAGCATGAACTTATGTAGGGCTTCATGGGTTTTGCTAATTCCAAGGACTTTTTCTGGTTTCCAGAAGGTCGAGGAGATAATTCTGCCCCTCTGCCCCCTCGGGTGAGACCCCCCTGCAGAGCTGCTCCAGCCCTGGGGAACAGCCCAGCAAGGACATGGAGCTGCTGGAGAGAGTCCAGAGGAGGCCCCAAGAGGATCCCAGGGCTGGAGCAGCTCTGCTGGGAGGAAAGGCTGGGAGAGCTGGGATTGTTCAGCCTGGAGAGGAGAAGCTTTGGGGTGACCTGATTGTGGCCTTGCAGGGCCTGAAGGAGCTCCAGGAAAGATGGAGAGAGACTATTTCCAAGGGCTGGAGGGACAGGACAAGGGGGAATGGCTTCAAACTGCCAGAGGACAGGGTGAGATGGGATATTGGGAAGGAATTCCTGGTTGGGAGGGTGGGGAGGCCCTGGCCCAGGTTGCCCAGAGAAGCTGTGGCTGCCCCTGGATCCCTGGAAGTGTCCAAGGCCAGGTTGGACAGGGCTTGGAGCAACCTGGGCTGGTGGAAGGTGTCCCTGCCCATGGCAGTGGGTGGCACTGGATGGGCTTTGAGGTCCCTTCCAACCCAAACCATTCCATGATTCCCCATAAAACTGAGGAAGGAGAGTGACTTTTCCATTGTGACTGTTCCCAGTGAAGATGAGACGTTGTTTGCTCCCAGATCATGGAGTTCCCTCACTTTAAGATCCATAATTTGTCAGGATCAACAACTCGTGGTGCTGGAATTTCAGAAGTGCAGAATCCCTGAGAGGCAGCTCAAGACTGAGAACTTCAGGTGCTAAATTCAGGGGAGATTCACAGGACTGAGGGCTGAAAATCCAAGCAGAGGAGCTGGGAAAGAGGGAGGAGACTCTGTGGTGTTGTGTTGTTGTCCTGTGTCCCCAGTGAAGGGGACATTTATGGCTCTCACTGAGGACAAGTTGCCTTTGCCTGTTAATCTCTAACAGGGATGAATGAATGGCTGAGGGTGAAAGAACAACAAACAAACACAAACGTAAGGAAAGCAATTTTAAATAAGTGAAATGTTCCAGCTCGTGACTGCACAAGAGAACCTGGGGGAACTGCAAAAATAAGGATTGAAAGGGAAAGGGAGTTTGTAACAGAATAAATACAACTTAACATTAAGCTACAGCGAAATTCCCAAGGAATTACATTTTGCATCCACATGAAAACTGGGGTAATTCATCATGTTTAATGACGTTACAATGAATTCTGGCATGTGCTGAAATACTTCCCTGTTCTGAAAGTGGGAGAAAAATGTTTACTATGAACAGCTAAATGCGGCCATTAATCATTATGTCTTTAATTCCAGGTCAGGACTATTTTCATGCTGCGAATATTCTGCTCATTATTACAATATTTAGAGTTAATAGACTGACTGAGACACGTGTAAAATTCCTAAAGAAGTCGTGCAGTGGAAGTTGGAGTTGCTTGGAAAGTCTCAAAGTGTTTGTGGGGCCTCTGTTGCTCCTCACTTTTCAAAAGGCAGGGATGCAAAATGGTTGGAGGAGCAACAAATGGAACATGGGCTGTGTTGGCACTGATTTCACAACAGCTTTTGTAGTCAAGGCATGGAATTAAACTCTGAGTCATCCCTGCTCTGGCTGTGAAGGGCACAGGGAGAACGGGCACAGTCTCCCTCTGGAGCCAGGCTGGGAGAGCTGGGAATGTTCAGCCTGGAGAAGAAAAGGCTCCAGGGAGACCTGAGAGCCCCTTCCAGGGCCTGAAGGGGCTCCAGGAGAGCTGGAGAGGGACTGGGGACAAGGGATGGAGGGACAGGACAAGGAGAATGGCTTCCACTGCCAGAGGGCAGAGAGAGATGGGATATTGGGAAGGAATTCCTGGCTGGGAGGGTGGGGAGGCCCTGGCCCAGGTTGCCCAGAGAAGCTGTGGCTGCCCCTGGATCCCTGGAAGTGTCCAAGGCCAGGTTGGACGGGGCTTGGAGCAACCTGGGCTGGTGGAAGGTGTCTCTGCCCATGGCAGGGGGTGGCACTGGATCAGCTGAGCTTTAAGATCCTTTCAAAATCCATTCTATGATTCCATGATTCCATGATCCCTGATGTCCCTGTTCAGAGCTGGGGGGGTCCAGGCTCTGGTTGATCCTTGTCACCAACCCCTGGCAGGTTTTGTGCTCCCCTTCCCCGGGCTCCCCTCCCACAAACGTGTCTGAGAGGTTCTTCTGAAGCCAGAGTGGTTTTATTTAGGGGAAATGACCCTGGCAGGCACATACCCAGTCCTGCCTGTTTACATTTTGAAGCTTCTGGGGCCGTGTCCAAAGTCCACTGAAATCAGTGGGAGCCTTTCCATTTATTCCAGTGAACTCTGCTCGGGCTGAGGACCAACAAAACCCGAGACTCACCCAGGCTTTGCCCCCTCCCCACTCCCTTCCCACCCCTCCCCTGGCTCCTCCTCTCCCTCCTCCTCTCCCCACTGTCACCACAGACCCCAGAAGGGCTTTGCAAAGATTGGGGCTATCATTTAAAGCTTCCAGAAATCAGGAGTCTTGCTAACCCTGGTCTCAGGATTAGTGTAATCCTGCTGTGCTGCTCACCCAGGTAATGGGGTGCTGTGCCAACGTTATCACTCCCTGCTCCCAGTGCTAATCCAGCCACTGGAAAATTAATGCTGGCAATGCATCTGCACATGTTTCTGTCTCCCTGAGGCGCTGGAATATCGGGAGTTCTTTGGTGGATTCACTTTATCAGTTTACATTCAGTTTGCTCCAAGGAAATTCAACCACCTCCCTTCTGTGGCCACACGTGATGTGGACAAGGGGATGTGGCAGAAAAGGGAATTGAACATCTCCAAAGCCCCAGGATGGAGCAGGGAGGGTGGATCCCATGATTATGTAAAAACCAATGATTTTTATGTATTTTTTTTAAGGCAAAATAGGTGACTTTTTGCCACACAAATGGCCAAATAATAATTACCAAGCAAATAAACCGGGGTAGGAAAAGGGCAGGGAGATGAAACTGGGTTTCAACATTTTTTGGTGTTTCAAGTTCAAGGCTCTGAGTTTAATCCAAGCTGTAGAATCATAAAAGCTTAGAATGCTCTGGGTTGGAAGAGACCTTAAAGATCACCCAGTTCCACCCCCCTTCCACTAGACCAGGCTTTTCCAAGCCCCATCCAGCCTGTTTTGGAACTCCTTCCAGGATGGGGAGTCCACAACCTCTCTGGGCACCTTGAAGGTGATGCTGGACCCACTGAGGGGCTGAGACATGGGGACTAACAGTGCCTCTCTTATCTCACCCTGCTGATTCCTCCACTTCATTAGCCCTGGAGATCATTTTGCAATGCTGTGAACTGTTGTTCGGGGATGGTGATGTTTTATGTCCTGGAAACAGGACTTTTATCTGCCCCAAGGGGGGCTGCCTTCAAGTCAGCTCAGCAGCAGCAGGGCTGGGGTGGGTTTTGAGACACCAAAGTGGCTTCGAGCCACCTTTGTTCCTCCCCTTGCAGCCCCTCAGCTGCGCCCAGGAGAGGAGGATCTCAGGGAATTGGGGTGGATGCCGTGACAGCCCAGAGTCCACAGGGGGGAGAGACATTTACAGTGATAATTTTGATCAGCTCTGCATGGTTTTAATCAAATATTCTTCCAAGGAGCTGCAAAGACCGATGGCCCTCGTGGTCTGAGACTGAGGAGAGGGTTTGTTTAACGTAGTGGGGATGTCCAAGGAGCACGTGAGAGCTTTGGAAGTTGGATTAAATGCAGCAGATGTGGAGGAACTCTGTTTATGTGTGTGTGTGTAAATCCTGGAGTCCTGAGCTTTGGCTGGGGGCTGCAAAGTCCTCACAAACTGTAGATAACCCTGATCTGATGCAGTCAGTTTTTTATCCTAAGCTTAGCTTATTTCTGAGTAATTTCTGAGTAATTTCTAAATGTTACCTAAAAGGTTAGCACACACACATGCAAAATGGTTTTACCAGGCAATAATTTTCGCACTCATCTCGGTTTCAGTCCTCGAAACAGCAGTGGCTTTCTGGAATTAGGAGCCTGAGTCATGGGGATGCTCCTGTGTCATCTTCACAGTTTATCTGCTCACGTGAAGCTGAGCAGCTGTGCAGGAATGGGCCTGTGCAGGGTTACTTAGCTCCTCCCCGTCATCAGGGTATAAAACCCATGATAAATAGGCTTTAGAATGAAAGAGGAAACAGGTTTTCCTCATTCAAAGCCAGGAGTTGTGACTTACCACAGCTCATTGCTCCAGGAGGCCCCGGTGAAGGAGCTCCGGCGGTGACAGGGTGACATTTCCCCACGGAGCACAAACCAGCACTTCTGTTCTCCATAAACAGCCACCTTAAATATTTAATCAGTGTTTGGCAGGTGCTTTTATGTCTCTAAGCACCTCATTAATGTTTCAGCGGAATGTGTCGCGTTTCCCAAGGCAAAGCTTTGCATGAGCACCTCGGGATCCTTCCCTGCTGGAAGGGAAGAGCTGGGAGGAGCCCACGGGGCTTCTGTGGGCTTGGATGGCCCAGTGGGAATGTGGAGACTCGGGGAGAGCCACCTTTGGGCCTCCTGCAGGAGGGGAAGCACCTCAGAGGTGTCGGACCACGAGCGGAGCTCCTCGGTGGGAGGTGGGAACGGCAGGAGTTCGCTGGGATATCCCGATGATGTTTGGGAAGAGCTTGCAGGCAGCAAAAGCACAGAACACTGAGGACTTGAGGATGAGGTCCTGGAAGTGGAAGAGCAGCAGGATCAAACAGCAGACACAGAAGCTCCCGAAAACCAGAGGAGGGAGATTTAACTGTGGTCCAAGAGCAGCTCACACACGGCCACGAGTGGCTGAGAGAAACGAGGTGGGAGTGAGTGATGAAGGATTACACGCAGCAGGAGGGAAGCAGTTCGGTCCCTTCATTGCTCATTCCCAATGTTTGGGTGGTATTTCAGTGGCAGGGTTTTTCTAAGGGAAGTGTGATGTTGTTTCGTGGGGTGCCAGCCAGATCCCACTGAGCCACACTCACAATCCTCAGCCTTCTTAGTCACAGCTTTTTCAACAGAGCATTCATCTGTTCAGAGAGTTGCCAGTGTTTCAACATTATCATTTGCTAAGGACTGGCCTACAATAACATTTTTTTGGCTGAAATAACTGTCTCAGTCAGAAATGTTGGGGGTTTATGGTTGGGTATTGTTGCAATAAAGGTGTGGTCAACAGTAGGAGTCCAGTTAGACCAGGACAAAACCCACTAGTCGTGGTGGAAGTGCCTGGGAAGGACAAGAGGAAACAGCCTCAGGTTGTGCCAGGGGGGGTTTAGATTGGATATTACGAAAAATTTCTCAGTGGAAAGGGTTCCCAAGCCCTGGAATGGGCTGCCCAGGGCGGTGGTGGAGTCCCCATCCCTGGAGGGATTTAAAAGATGTGTAGATGTGGCACTTGGGGACATGAGTTAGTGGTAGGTGGGTGGGTTGAACTCGGTCTTAAAGGTCTTTTCCAAGCTAAACACATCTGTGGTTCTACAAACAGCTCTTCCCATGGTTGTGTAGATGGTGAATCAACAGGGAGGTGAATGGCATTTGAATGATAACACACTACAGAGCTGTAACACAGAAAAAAACCCTGGAAAACAACCTTGGAAAGGTGCTGCTGAGCCTCCAGAGGGGTTTTTCTTGGGTCTGAGTCTGAAGGCTCTTTCTGGTGCCCCAGAGCTCCTGTCTTTCCAAGAAGACACAAAATTTTCCCAGCAGCCCCCGTGATTCACCTACACTCACTCCCGAGCACTTCATGACACACCAACGAGGCATTTAGAAAAATCCTCGTGTTCTTTTCTTCAGCTGCACAGAAACAACAGTGCAAAGAGCTGGGTTTGAAAGCAATGCATTGTTTTCCCCTCTCCTGTGATGCCCCTGCACCAGCTCGAGGCACGTCAGCAAAGTCTGCTGGTTATTGCTTCCCCTGGAGAAGAAAATGAGTTGGAATCCTCAGAAAGCAGCTTTTCCTCGGTTCTAACGTGTGATTTTTGGGCTCCAGTGGTCGACATAAGCCGCTGTAAAAAAACCACTTGGAACAAGATTGATCAAGTTGAAGGCTCCTGAAATTGAAGTTGTGTGATTGAAAGCCAAAGTGTCTGTTCAGGGCAGAGGGTTTCAGAGCAGCAATAATGCACAAGTGAGCAGGGAAAGGGCTCAGGGCAGAGCACATGTCGACCCCTGCGGCACCATTTTGTTCCTTCCCCTGCTCAGAGGTTTTGGGCTGTGCTCTGCATCCCAATTTTGGCTGCAGTGGTCAGTCAGGAATGGTGTAACCTCCAGGAACATCCATACCCCAGGAGTTCATTTACATTCATTGCTGTTTCTGGCTGCAGGAAAGGAGCGAGTTGGATTTTAGACCTGGAGATTCTTCAGGGTTGCTGGAAGAATTGGACACGAGCAACTTACCTAAATGGACATGGGGACTGACCCTGCCCAGCTTCTCCTCAGTATCCACAGTCAGATTCTGCATTGAAAAGGTCCAAAAATAACTCGGATTTCAAATATTTAATTGTCATTAATTTGTAAAAAGGGTCCCAGATTTGTAAAATTTGTCCCAAGGGTCACGGCCCCAAGGCTGCCAGAGCTCCAGGAGGGTTTGGACAACGCTCTGAGGGACAGGGGGGAGTGTTGGGGTGTCCTGGGCAGGGCCAGGGCCTGGACTGGGTGATCCTGGGGGGACCCTCCCAAAAAAATTTGCTCTAAATGTAGGAGCAAAACACACCAACAGCACAAACCCCATTGTTCCCTGAGGGTTGGAGGCAGATGGAAACCTGGTCTCTGGAGCAGGCCCTGGACCCGTGTTACACATTCAGATTAAAGTGACTCAATGCCAGCATTTATTTTAGAAATGCTATTAAAATGCTTTTTAAAGGCAAAATAAAACCAAGAGACACATGATCAGCATGAGGCAGTTATTAGTAAAACTACCCCGATCCAGGATTCAAATACCTTATTAAATAAGAAGCAAATCAATCTTACTACTGAGTAAGAATTAAGTCACCAAGTGAATATCAGCTCTAAGCAATCCTGAGCTCAACTCTAGAATGGAAAGTTTTGCTGTAAATCTCAATTATATACAACAAAATCATATTATTGTATTGAGAATTTCATAATTGGGATCTCTGGGTTGATTCAAACTCAGTTCAAAGGGTTGGTTTGGGTCCCCCTTTGTTTTGATGAGTTATAGGATCATGGAATGGTTTGGGTTGGGAGGACCTCAAAGCCCATCCAGTGCCACCCCTGCCACGGGCAGGGACACCTTCCATTATCCCAGGTTGCTCCAAGTTTATCCAACCTGGCCTTGGACACTTCCAAGGATCCAGGGGCAGCTTCTCTGGGCAACCTGGGCCAGCCCAAGGTGAGAGAAGCAGCTCTGTGAGGAAGAACCTTTGCTTCCTGTGGGGTTTCATCCTGCTCCCATGGGGACACTCGTCCCACACCTCTCCCTTGTCAGGTTAAAAGGAGCCACAAAAACCTTCCCTCTCCCCTCCTTGAGACTTCCCTCCCTCCCTGGCAGAAATAAGTTTGCAATATTATTGTGGGCACCCATATTTGGGTGAACAACGTGCTCCCTGGAGCTTCCTGCCCTCGGGAGAAGGGGCTGAGGAGCAGAAAACTCGGAGAAAAGGACAATAAGGACACGAGGGGAGCACAAGCCCTTCAGCCCTCAGCGTCCTCCGCGGGCCTGGAAGTGCAGAGCACATGTGGCTGTTCTGCTGGCACTGCTCTCCACCAGCAGGATATTTTCCAGTCTGGAGAAGGCAGATGATTGATTAGTCAGCTACTGAAGGAGCTTTTAAAACGTTGGTTGCAGGGACTTTGCCATTCCCCAAGGGATTGTTGCCCGTGTCCCTGAGGAGCAGCGTCCCCTTGGGTCGCTGCTGACCCAAAACACACGAGGCTCTTCTGCCTCACCCTCCAGTTTTGTGGGTTGCTTTGCTCTCTCTCCCTCTCCCTCAGGGCCGAGGCATCTTTGTCCAATCAAGCTCGAATTAGGTCACTGTTAACCAGTGTCAACTTGGAGGAGCCTTGCTGAAGCTGGCAGTCTGAAAAAAATAAAAAAAAAAAAAAAAATAAAAGAAATATTTTCCATGCCACAGAGACTTATTGGTCTGTGACCCACCAAAATATCAAAAATCCAGATGCATCAGACCGGCCCTGATGAAGTTGGCGTGGTCTTATCTGGGTCAATTGTCTTAACAAGACATTATGTCACCCGTTAGGGAAAAATACAATCTGAACCCCCTAAAAATAACTAATGGGAAAAACCTTGCCCGACAAAGCCAGTTGCACATCAGGAAAATAAAAATAAATTCAGACTCATGATATATTTAATCATCTGTATTTATTCCTCTGCTAATCTAAAACCAGGCAAATGTTCTTTTTCTTCTTGGAAACGGGGCAATTCCGGAAAACTTCATATTTTAGGCGGCTCTTCGAGCAGCTTTTCTTCTAAAACTTAAATTTTGGTATTTGTTAGGAGGGGAAGTCGTTGGAATTAAAAAAAAAAAATTGCATTGTATGTAAGCTACTTTAGCATAGCAGCTAAATGGAGGAGAACTGTTCTCTGGGCTCCAGAAGAAGCTGCTTTTTGTGTTTTGTCACAGAAAGAGAACCTGGATTTCGTGCCAGGCACTCTGAAGAAGAAAAAACTGAAATGAAGGAAGCCCAAGGAAGAAGGAAAAGGCAGAGGAATCTCCAGGTATGTTGTGTCCATCCTGCACATGAAAACATTTTGCAGTGGTGATGTGTGAAGCCTTCAAAACACCACTCTGCTGGGACAGGAGTCACCTGGGCCTTCTCACCACCAAACCCCACGTGTTCTGGGTGAAAAATCCACGGATGGGAAAAAACTGAGGCATGAGAGCTCCAAAAAACCAGGCTGAAGGTTCCTCCCGAGGGGCAGCTCCGACCTCTGGGAGCAGGGACAGGACCCAGGGAAGGGCTGGAGCTGGGACAGGGCAGGCTCAGGGTGGATCTCAGGACAAGGTTCTTCCCCCAGAGGGTGGTTGGGCACTGACCAGGCTCCCCAGGGCAGTGGGCACGGCCCCAAGGCTGCCAGAGCTCCAGGAGGGTTTGGACAACGCTCTGAGGGACAGGGGGGAGTGTTGGGGTGTCCAGGACTGGGTGATCCTGGTGGGTCCTTCCCAGCTCAGGATATTCTGTGATTCTGTGAAATAAGGTGTTGAATCCAACCACTTAGAGAGTTTTTGCAGCCCAGGCTGAATTTGGGAGGGAAGTTAAACAGCAGTGCAGTGAGGGGGCTGCAAAGAGGGGCTTTAAGTCTGTGATGCTGCAAAATCCAAGGAGACCCTGTGGTCCTTCATCACAGCAGGATTCAGCAAACCCAAGAAGTGTTCATTGGGTGGATACCTTTGAGCACGGAGATCATGGAATTGTGGAATGGTTTGGTTGGAAGGGACCTCAAAGCCCATCCAGTGCCACCCCTGCCATGGGCAGGGACACCTTCCACCAGCCCAGGTTGCTCCAAGCCCCGTCCAACCTGGCCTTGGACACTTCCAGGGATCCAGGGGCAGCCACAGCTTCTCTGGGCAACCTGTGCCAGGGCCTCCCCACCCTCCCAGCCAGGAATTCCTTCCCAATATCTAGTCTAAACTTGCTCTCAGCTGAAGGCCATTCCCATTGTCCTATCACTACCTGCCCTCCTGAAAAGACAGAGTAAAGCATTTCAGGTGCCTTGGAGTTCTTGAGAATCTTGAAAATGGTCGTTTGAGGCTTTTTTGTCTTGTTAAGTGGATTAGAGATTTGCTTGGATTAGGGCCTCAATAAATACCTACAGTGTTTGTCTTTCATCAGTGAAGTGTTTGCCTGCTTTTAAATAGCCCATTCTTGTTTGCTCCACTGTTGTCATGTTGAGGTGAGACTCTGGAAACAGGAATTCTGCCCTTAATTCAATAAAAAGATTTGGAAGCCTGGGGCTGAAACTCGCCTCAAATATAACTGGAATAAATCCAGAGTAGCAGGACTTTACTTCAGCGCTGGAGAAGCAGCAGGAGAGCAGCTCCTTGACAATTTTTGATGTCTGGATGACTTGTTTATTTGCCTCCTGATAGTTTGTGGTAGTGTAGTTATTATTTTTAAAGCTCAGCCCTGGCCAGAGGGCAGCAGTTCTGTTCCACGCGGCGGGGAAACCCAGCGGTGCTTCCCTGGGCAGGGAAGGATTCCTGATCCCTCCATCTGGAGAGCAGAGCTGTGCTGGGGAACGGAGGAGCAAGGCCTGGCCACCCTCACCAGTCCAGCAGCCACGACATTGTCCCACAGGAGCAACAGAGGACCCCCTGAAACCTGGGGGTGGCCCCGAAAAGGTGCAGCCCCAGCCCTGCTCTGACCCTCCCTCTGCTGCTGCAGCAAAAGAGGAGGGACCAGCAGGTCGAAGGAGACAATTCTGTCCCCCATGAGACCCCCCTGCAGAGCTGCTCCAACCCTGGGGAACAGCCCAGCAAGGACATGGAGCTGCTGGAGAGAGTCCAGAGGAGGCCCCAAGAGGATCCCAGGGCTGGAGCAGCTCTGCTGGGAGGAAAGGCTGGGAGAGCTGGGATTGTTCAGCTGCAGAGGAGAAGCTTTGGGGTGACCTGATTGTGGCCTTGCAGGGCCTGAAGGGGCTCCAGGAAAGATGGAGAGAGACTATTTCCAAGGGCTGGAGGGACAGGACAAGGGGGAATGGCTTCAAACTGACAGAGGGCAGGGTCAGATGGGATATTGGGAAGGAATTCCTGGCTGGGAGGGTGGGCAGGCCCTGGCCCAGGTTGCCCAGAGAAGCTGTGGCTGCCCCTGGATCCCTGGAAGTGTCCAAGGCCAGGTTGGATGGGGCTTGGAGCAACTTGGGCTGGTGGAAGGTGTCCCTGCCCATGGCAGAGGGTAGCACTGGATGATCTTTCAGGTCCCTCCCAACCCAACCCATTCCATGATTCCATCTCCTCCCTCCAGTTGTCCTCTGTGGAGGGTTGGGTGGGTGGGTGTGCAGACACACCCCTGTGTGCAGTGGAGTCCATTCTGCCTGTCCTGTAACCAGACCCAGAGGACTCCTCAAACCTTCTCCCCTCCCTCTGTCCACGCTCTCATCGCCGTTTAACTGCCCAACAATCCCAAGGTGATAACTCGACGATGACAATTTATTGCAGCAATTTATAACTTCAGTCATGTCCAATTAACAACCCCCAGGGGGGCAATGGTGAGGATTTACTGCAGCCATTTGTCACTTTTATGGGTGGCCAGAACAAAGTTTGTCGAGGCACAGAGAGAGGTCACAGACCAGGAGGTGGGATCCAGCTTTGTGGATGAGGAAGCTCCCAGCTCCACGTCCTGACTGAGGGTGCTCCAACACCTTCTCATTCCCCCTCCCAGGAGGGCACAGCCCCCTGGGATTTATGTTTTCTCACCTCCTCCAAAGCCAAGGTGGAAGGTGCTGGTGGGACTGGCAGGACCTGCTGTTGCAAGGTGGGGTGAGAGGCAGAACCAGAGGCTGGGGGGTGTGAGAGGTGCAGTTTTACAAAGGGGTTTTTGTGTCTGATCCACGGTCTGAGGGTGTTGCTCACCAGCTGTGCCCGTCCCTTCCCTCTCCTCTGCTCCATCAGCAGGTCAGGGTTGTCCACCTGCCTTCTCCAGGAGGCTGCAGGGACTCACAAACCCAGCAGAGAGTTTTCTGAGGGTGTGATGAGCCACACTGGTTTGTCAGGGGATGCCAAGGCAGGGTTTGGAGCAGAGAAGGAAGCCATGGAGCAACATCCCTGCCCCTTTTGGTGACAGCTGGACAGGGAGCCATCTGTGGTGACCAGAAGTGAGACAGTCCCACCCTGCCTGGGGAGAGGCAGAAGACAGTTTCCAAGGGCGTTATTTATTGCCAGGCTCTTTGCAGAGCAGAGATCTGCTCCGTAATGAATGACTTGGAATAAATCAATGCTGGGACAGCTTCTGGACCCGGTGATTTTCCACCCTCTGCAGCTCCTGGGTGGTTGGGAGCCCAGCAGGGACAGCAGGACGTGCTTCATCTCCACCTTGGAAAGCGCTCGAGGAGCCAACTCGCTTCTGCTCCAGTCCAGGAGTGTGACCTTTCTTCTTCAAGGTACACCTTGGCAGCATTTTAAGGTCCTCCAGGCAGGTGGCTTTGCTTCAAGGAGCTGTAAAGGTCACCAGCAGGGCTGTTCAGAGGCCATTCTTCTCTCCAACACTCCTCCAGCCTTTGCCATCTGATCTCTCAGTGTCTGTGCCGATGGGTTTCATTCTGCCCGGTGAAAACAGCCGGGAGCCTGCAGTGCTTCTCTCTGCTCTCACAGAATGGTAGAAAAGAACTGTGCTGAGCTTTAAAAAAAGAGAATTACAAGGCTGTAAGGTAGTGAATTGGGCGGTGTAGAGAGGCAGCAGGGAGGGGAAAGTCCTGTGAGTGAAGGTGAATCTCAGACGTGGAGTGTAACCACAACTGACTCCCAACATCTCACAGGGTGATGGCAATTAATAAGATTCATTGCTTGCATTTTTAAGAACCCTCCTCCTCTGGCCACCACAAATAATAAAGAGTCCCCTTTGCACGGACCTGATGGTGACCATCTACTCACAGCACAAAAATGCAGGTGGGAAAGAGAAATAAGAAAGAAAGGATGTGAAAGGACCCCGATCAACCCAATGATCACAACGTCCTGTCTACCTGCTCCTTGTCAGCTGATTTGTAGGCGTAAATTCAGCCCTGTTTTTCCACAGAAATCTCTTTTGATACAGCCTTTAGTTGTCTTTTTTTTTTCCTTATTTTTATCCCCCGGAGCAGGACAGCAGTAGGTATCAGACAAGTTGGTATCAGACATGCTAAGAAGGAACCAGAAGGTCCACGCCAGAGTGGGAAGTAAACAGGGAAACTGTTTTGTGATCATGAGAGAAAGATGTCAGATGACAGGCTGAACAGTTTGGGCAAATGGAGGTGTTATTCACCATGTCACTTTAATAGCTGATGATTAAATCAGAAGGAAAAAGGGCAGGCAAGAGGACTTTATTATTAAAAGGGATGAGGAGGAAAAATTGTGTGATCTCCTAGGACAGATCCCACACCCAGAGCTAAACTTGTCACAACAGAATCAGGTTGATTCATGAGCCTGTGTGCTGAATGTAATTATACCTTACTTAAAAATAATAATAATAAAAAAAAGACAAAATGAAAAAAAAAGAGGGGAAAAAAAAAAGAATGGACTTAAGGAGGAAGCAGCTCAATCCTGCCCAAATTAGGGAGGGAGAAGGGCTCCTCGTGGCCAAACCAAGATTCCTTGGGATGGTGCAAGGCAGGACATTCTAGAAAGGAAAACACAGCCAGGCCTCCCTCCAGAGGCAGCTGGCAAAAAAACCACCAAACCACCACCCCCCAAAGCCACGGGAGCTCTTGCGTGAGCTGCTCCACATGGGGAGCTGCTCCTGGGCTGCTCCAGCCCGAAGATCCTGATCCCACAGGGGCTGGAAAAGAGGCCCCCCACATCTGCTGAGCAGCACAGGGGAGCTGGAGCCAAGAGCTGACTTAATTCCTGCGAAAATAGCCTTTTTTTTCCCACCTTGCACGTCCTGCTGGGATGAGGGGAGGGGGACGTGCAGGCCCTCAGCCCCTCTGGAGAAGGGTCGTGCTCTTGGCCACGAGGAGGAGGAGGTGGGAAGGGCTGGTGGGTCCTGCACATCTCGCAGATCGATTTTTTTCCCCTCCCTCTTGCAAAATTCAGCCGTGGCTGAAAGGATTCCACAAAACCTTTTCTGAAAGCAGGGAAACTTCAGCCCGAGCAGAAGAATTGCTCAGAAATGTAGGAATGGGTGATAATGGGATTCAGAAATCCAGCCACGCAGATTGAAGTGAAACCATCGCTGCCCCAGAGGGTTGTGTGTTCTCAGGGAGAGTGGGAGGCAAATTAGGCTGCCAGTACCTCTGGCTGCTCCCCCCACCTGCAGGGTTTCTGAGCCTGATATTTCTGAGCTATCAAACACGAGTTCAGCCCTTTCTAAGGTGCTAAAACCATTTATTTCCCTCCCTCTCTCATGTCCTCGATTAAGTGGTGGCTCCTGACAACGTTGGTCCTGCTCTCCCAGCTCCCCTTCCCCTAAACCACCCCTGGCAGGGAGGACTCCAGCCCAGCTGGCTGAGTTACTGCCTTCCAAGCTCCTGTTTTTCCCAGCTCAGTCTGGGAATGCAGTGAGGAAAAGGAGGCAGTGCTGCATGGAGGGCACTCACTGGGAAGGGACACAGACAGCCAGGGCTGCCAGGAAGGGCTGGAAAACACCCTGATCCTTCTCCATCCCTGGGATGGGACAGCCCGGCTGTGCCTCACTGGTGGCACCACTGAGAGTCTGGAGTGAGGTCAGTTAAAAATGTGCAAACCAGATTTGCCCCACGGAGTCATGGAATAGTTGGGGTTGGAAAAGCCCTCCCAGCCCATGGATCCCCCCTGTGCCCCATCCCCACCTTGTCCCCCAGCCCAGAGCACTGAGTGCCACGGCCAGGCCTTCCTGGGACACCTCCAGGGCTGGGCACTCCAAACCTCCCTGGGCAGCCCCTGCCAAGGCCTCACCACCCTTTCCAGCAAGGAATTCCTCCAAATGCCAATGATTTTGTAAGGCTGGGATGGGTAATCCACCCCTAACTTGGTAGTTGCAAGGCCGGGGTGGGACAGGCCTGGAGGAGAAAAGGAGGCGCTGGGGGGACCCAATTTTTCTCCACAACTCCCTCTTGTCCTGTTGTGGTTTTGGAGGTGGAGTAAAGGTGTTCTGGAGGTTTAGCATTTGTGAATATGACAGGGCTTTGATCAGCTCTGCTGGGAGGAAAGGCTGGGAGAGCTGGGATTGTTCAGCCTGGAGAGGAGAAGCTTTGGGGTGACCTGACTGTGGCCTTGCAGGGCCTGAAGGAGCTCCAGGAAAGATGGAGAGAGACTATTTCCAAGGGCTGGAGGGACAGGACAAGGGGGAATGGCTTCAAAGTGACAAAAAGCAGGGTTAGGTGGGATATTGGGAAGGAATTCCTGGCTGGGAGGGTGGGGAGGGGCTGGGATAGAATTCCCAGAGAAGCTGTGGCTGCCCCTGGATCCCTGGAAGTGTCCAAGGCCAGGTTGGAGCAACCTGGGCTGGTGGAAGGTGTCCCTGCCCATGGCAGGGGGTGGCACTGGATGATCTTTGAGGTCCCTTCCAACCAAACCATTGTGGAATTCCATGGTTTGCCAGGGGACTGAGATGATTTTTACCACAAATGGGGGTCTGGGCTGAGCCCAGGTCGGGTGCTGGTGCTCATCTTGCCCGGCACTTCCGAGTGTTGGTGCTTATGCACCAAAAAAACCCGTGTGACTGAATCCTGCCTTTTCCTCAGTATTGATCCTTAAATAGGAAAAGAACAAACCACAAACCAGAAACTCGATATCCATGGAAACATGGAGCTCCAGCTCCCGCGACTCACCAAACACAACGGGAATTATTTCCCTGTCATTCTTCCAACTTCAGCCTCAACGGTGGGAAGAGACCCCTCGGCTCCTCTGGATGATTGTTACCTGTCATTTGTGGTTAAATAATATTGTCAAAAGACTATCACTGACTGAAATTTTACGTTCCCATTTCAGAGATAATACCTGCAACATACTGCTGTATTAAGTGTTATTTGAGGTTTAAAATTAGATAGATAGATAGACAGATAAATAGATGTTTTGTCTCTTTTCTTTCTCGGTCACTTTTAAATGGAGATACAAACATTTTCTGTAGTTTTATTATGACCCTGGTAGAGCCTGTTGGCTAACTTTTTGTGTCTCTGGTTGTCAGGTTGGTCTTTCACTCAGAGGTGAAAGAAGCTTTTTGTAATTTAGAAACTAAACCAGTGTTTCAAAGCTGAAAAGGCACAAGGATACCCCTGGCAGGACCAATTTATGCACAAAGACCCTTTTTTGCTGTTGGAACTGGTTTTAACAGAGAGCAGAATTGCTGATGGGGGTTTTGGCTTAACTCAGACCTTTGGGGAACAAATTTGGAGAAGGACTTGGGACATGTAGTGACAGGACAAATGGCCTTAAGCTGAGGGAGGGCAGGGTTAGGTGGGATAGCAGGAAGAAATCCTTCCCTGTGAGGGTGGTGATGCCCTGGCACAGGTTATCCAGGGAATTTGTGGCTGCCCCTGGATCCCTGGAAGTGTCCAAGGCCAGGTTGGACGGGGCTTGGAGCAACCTGGGCTGGTGGAAGGTGTCCCTGCCCATGGCAAGGGGTTGGAACTGGGTGATCACTAAGGTCCCTTCCAACCCAAACCATTCCATGATTTTGGAACAAAAATGGGTTTATTCATGAGCTTTGCAATAAGTTGGTGGCAGGAAAACCCACCCTGAATCCTGGGGAGAAGGAATGAGAAGGTCTGATTTCCTTAGCAGAGCCTGCAGGATATTCCTGAGTGCACCAAGTGGTCCTGCAACTGCAACACAAAAGGGCTCATAAACAAGGGAACCTTTATTGCAGAAAAGTTTCCACTGCAGCGAGTTCTGAAATGGGCCATAAAAGGGCATAAATTGGCCCTTTCATTTCAGAAAAATAAAATGCCTTCCCACTTGATAGGACGAAGGGCAGGACCCACAGCCAGCTCTGCTTTAAGGTGTTTACAGGATTAGGGAAGGGGAGGAGAGGGAGGAGGAGGAGCCCAGCCCGGGATGCTGCCTCAGGTACCTGGACCCACCCGATCCTTTTTGGGCTTTATGTTAAAAAAAAAACCCAAACAAAACCACCTGAATGGCTTCAAAACCACTGGCAGGAAAGCTCTGGGTTTGCTGCAGCCCGACAAAAAAGAAAAGAAAGCCCTTAATTTTTAAGAGCTTCCAGGGCTTTCTTTTTCTCCTCTTTTTTTTTTTTTTAAATTCTTTTTAGTTTATTCGCATGAGAAAATAACTCGACATTCCAACGCCATCACTTGGCAGAGGGGAAACCCGAGCGCTCCAATTGGGGTTTCAATAAATCAGCCCAAGAATTGGCTCTGTCACTCCATAAACTCTTGGGCATTAGCTCTTCTACCCTTCTGGAACTGGCTGGCTGCACTCTCAGGCACGCTGCTCATGACGCAGTGCTGGTTTCATCATGACACACTCCAACAAAAAAAAAAAAGAAAAAAAGAAAAAGGCAGCAGAATATTTATATTCTCTCAAGGCAAGTAGATTTTTAATGATTTTTTTCACGAAAATAGAAGAGTTTGTTTAGCGTTTCCAGGATTAGCTCGCTTTTCTTTTCCCTTTCTCCTGAATTATTTGGAAAAATACAAAGGCAATTTGATCCCAGGCTGCTGTGAACATGATCTTTCTGTAACGGTGCGTGGAAAGAATGCACAACAAAGGACCCAGAACAGCTTTGTAAATATACATTGGCCCCCCCTGGCAGAGAACAAACCTGCCTGATTATCTTCCTGCTACTGCTGGCAACGATATTGCCCTTTATTAAACACATGCAAACCCTTCTGAACCCAATTAAAGGCTTCTCAGGTGTGCCCAGATGAGCAAAATTTGGATGCTGAGGTGCAGCAGGAATTTCTGTCTTTAAAGCTCTCAAGGCCTGAGGAAACTTGTGTGTTTTTCTTCCAGCATCAGAGGCTCTTGGTATATAAAAGCATTTATTGTTTTCCTCTCAATGTTATGGCAAAAGCATGAATGGAATTGCAGCATTTCTAAATATTTTGCCTAATTAGTCCCTTGGGAAGAATGTGAACTCCACTTGTCCTGGCTGTGAGTGTGAAGTGTTGACTGAGCCCTGGAGATGTTTGTGGCCGTCGGGAAGGCCCCGGGTCGGTGTCCCCAGACGGCTGCAAATCCCAAGGGACGCTTTTCATGGATCCTTCCTTCTCAGCCTTTACATCTTTGGGGGGTTTTCTTTGACTCTGAACCAGGAGTGACTCGAATTCCGAGCCCGGGTCTTCCTCCCCCTGGCTTAGAAGCAAAACTGAAGCATTTCAACAGCACATCACCCAGGAAAGGATCATATCCCTAAAAACCAGCTGTCAGCCCCCTCAGCTGTTCCCTGGGCTGTGTCTGTTGTAGGGGCATCCTCTGACCTGTTATTCCCCACCTTATTCAACCCAAAATTTACTTTCTGTGGTTGAAAAAGCAGCTGCTTTCCCACAGGAGAGGAGAGCTGCAGCGAGGGGCTGCGCCTGCCATTCCACAGTTATTACTGGGAGGGCTGGGAATGGTGGAGCAGTGAGACATCAAAGGGGTTTATCACTGGGATGACCTTTAAGGTCCCTTTCCAACCCGAGCCATTCTATGATTCTATGAAATGATTCACAGGGAGGTCTCCCTGGGATTTTCCAGTTCTTGGGAAGCTCTGGATGCAAACCCTCCTCAGGGCCCTGCTGCCAACACCAGAGCATGGCTGTGCCTGAGCTGCTCCCTGAGCCTTTCCAGGGTAAATCTCCTTCTAACAGGTCCCACACCCAGCTGGTGGGACACATCCTTCCCATGCCCTTCCCCACATCATGTCTGCAAGAGCTGAGAGCCAGCACAGGAGAGCAGCAGGGTGATGGGGGAGCTCAGAGCAACAACACCAAAGATGCCTTTGAAGTGGAGGCAGATCAGCCCTGTCCAACCTGGCCTGGGACACTTCCAGGGATCCAGGGGCAGCCACAGCTTCTCTGGGCAACCTGGGCCAGGGCCTCCCCACCCTCCCAGCCAGGAATTCTTACCCAATATCCCATCTCTCCCTGCCCTCTGGCAGTTTAAAACCATTCCCCCTTGTCCTGTCACTATTTGCCCGAAACCACGGGCTGACCTGCTGTCAGCTGCTGAGTGAATCAACAATTTCCCAATAAATTCTATTCCCACCAGGTTCACTTCTTCCTCCCACTGCTGTCCCCCTCCTCCTTTACCCATTCTCAGTTTCAACCACCCCTTCACCTGGCTGAGGAACAGAAAGTCCCAACCTGTCACCTCCTGCTTTCTGCTTTCCCCTCCTCCCTCCCCAGGAGGGTCCTGCTGTGGAGCCCCGGGGGCAGAAGGTGTGACAGGACCTGCTGCTGGCTGCTGTCCCCCTTATCAGGCTGACAATGTCAGCGAGGTCACCCCGAGGTTGCACGTTCCCCATGCACAGGAAGCCAAGTGACCTCACTGAGCTCACAGGAAGTTGCACAGGGGCTGAGGAGAAGCTGGTTTGTTTTTTCTGCTCACATTTTCACTCCAGGACACGGATGGACCCGCAGGAACCGACGATTCTTCCATGTCTCACCCTTTTATGATTCCCTGAAAACACGTGGGGTGAGGTCTTGGCTCTACAGAGGGCACACCTGGCATCAAGGTGGCACCTGGAGCCACCTTAAATAGCAGCCAGTGACTTCCCAGGAGTTTCCTCATTCACAGGATGGGTCAGGTTGGAAGGGCCCACAGAGGGTCACCTGCTCCAGCAGGGCCATCCCAGAGCACATGGCACAGGATGGCTCTGGAATATCCCCAGGGAGGAGACTCCACACCCTCTGGACAATCTGTTCAGGGCTGGGTCACTGCCCAGCCAAGAAGTTCTTCCTCCTGTCCAGGTGGAACTTCCTGGGCATCAGTTCCTGCCCG
The DNA here is from genome assembly GCF_003984885.1 of Neopelma chrysocephalum. Classification (NCBI taxonomy): domain Eukaryota; kingdom Metazoa; phylum Chordata; class Aves; order Passeriformes; family Pipridae; genus Neopelma; species Neopelma chrysocephalum. The sequence goes on from NW_020897883.1 coordinate 43,336, forward strand.
TTCCTCCTGTGCCATTGCTGGGCCCCCCCGAGCAGAGCCTGGTCCAGCCTCTGCCCCCTCCCTGCAGCCCCTACAGACCTGGGGGAGGTCCCCTCTCAGTGTCTGCTCTGGAGGCTGAACAGCCCCAGCTCCCTCAGCCTGTCCTGAGCATTCCCAGCTCCTGTAATCCAGGCTGGGTGGATTAAGAATCATGTACAGTGTGAAGATGGATTGGTTACACACAAAGAAATAAATACCTTGGAAATGAGCTGGTGGAAAATTCAGAAATTGAGTGTGAGGAAGCAAAATTAGAGAGGAACTAAAACTGGGAAAAATTCTTCCTTAAGGGGGAAACAGCCAAGAAATCCTGCATTAGTGAAGCTTGTTAAATTAGCAACCTCTTGTAAGGTTATTATCAGTTTTCCCACTTCCCTGGGCTACCTTGGGTTTCATTCAGCCCTGCCATTGCTTTTCCAAGCAATTTAACATAAGAATTTCTTCTTTATTTTACTGCACTCACCGTCAGTTCTCTGAAAAAAAGGTTCTGTGGGCAAAGCACCTTTTAGCCACAAACATCAGGTAACTTCACCCATAAAATTTCATTGCTTTTTATGCTTGGAGTGGGAAATAATCATGAGATCTTTGAGGTCTTGGTGAGGTCACACTTAAATGCAGGAGAACTTTTGCCTTCAGAACCTGGAGCCAACAAACCACTGCCCTGTCTCGTTTCCACACGTTTGGGGGTACATTTGGGGGCAATTATTCTCTGGTTCCACTCTCCTGTGCCCGGAGGTTTCTGTCCAGGGGTTGTGCTGTGTTCTGCTCTTTCAGGATGGGGTTACACCAAGAGGCAAATCCTTCCGGCTGATCTTTCACAGGGGCTGGAGGGAGGACAAATCCCTTCCTCGTGGAATTGAAACATTTCCCCTCTCACTTCCCAAGGTTTTGTCCATAAAAGCTGGGATGTGGCCTTTCTGCACCTCTTTTTTTGCAGCTGATTGGTCGTGATCAGGCAGTAAAAGTGTGGGTTGTGCCATCGGGCCTCGTCCTCCCCCAAGGGAATGACAGATTTCTGCTCCTTGTGATCCTTGGAATTCCTGAGCAGGCCCTGACTTGGGAGTGTCTTTCACCATGGTTTGGGATCCCTCATTCCTGAATGATTGTGTTGAGAGAGGATGGAAGGGATGGAGGGTGGAGAATGGAAACAACTCATCCACTTATCCCCGGCCAGGTCGACCTCCATCCTGAGGGCCTGGAGGGACAGGACAAGGGGGAATGGCTTCAGATTGAAAGTAGGGTTGGATGGGATATTGGGAAGGAATTCCTGGCTGGGAGGGTAGGGAGGGACTGGGATAGAATTCCCAGAGAAGCTGTGGCTGCCCCTGGATCCCTGGAAGTGTCCAAGGCCAGGTTGGACAGGGCTTGGAGCAGCCTGGGCTGGTGGAAGGTGTCCCTGCCCATGGCAGGGGGTGGCACTGGGTGGGCTTTGAGGTCCCTCCCAACCCAAACCATTCCATGATTCTATAACACACGTGGGGTTTTATTTTGGGACCAAAGGAGTCCTCAGGGTGTCCCCTGCCCAGCAGAAGTTCGGGCTCCAGTCCCTGGTTGAAGGCCCTGCAGAATGGGGGCTGCTCTGGAAACTTCTGCCTTCCCTCTTACTTTTCTTCCTGGAAATCACTGCAAATATCACCACCCCCCATCAGGGATGTGGCCCCTGGGGACATGGTTTGGGGGTGGTTATGGTGCTGCTGGGTGACTGGATGATCCTGAAGGTCTCTTCCAACCTTTGTGATTTTTGTCTGTGAGATAATTTGGCTGATGGTCTTTCTAGTCCCTTGGGGCTGTTTCTGTTTGATAGGCAAAAGCGACTGAAAATGTCAATTTTTGGGACATTTAAATGAGGCACAAACTGCACTTTCTCACTTGGTAACAGCCAATCTGTGCAGTTCAAAGGGGCTCTTCCAACTCCTCACGTGTGTACCTGAGTTATCAAGGACATGCCCGGAAGAAGGGAATGGGAAACACAAATAAACAACAAGGGCAGGCATTGATTCATCTTCATTTGTAAAATTAAGGGTCTAACAAGTCTTTTATAGCAGTGACTTCTGGGACCGAGTCCATCTGGGATGACTAAATTATATATAACGTTTGGGGCCTAAATTAAGAGCTGGATTGTGTCATTGGCTGCCCCCCCTGAGTAAGAGAGCAGGAGCACAGATGGTGGGAATGCTCAGAGGGAAGTGCTGACCTCACCTGCAGCAGGATTGTCCAGCCAGGGACCCGCTCTGTGCCCTCTGAGACGCTGCTGGGGCAGCTCCCTGTGCCCTGGGGCAGCTCTGGGCAGCTGGGAACCAGCCAAAGGGGGTTTCTTGTGTTAGAATGTGTGTCCTCAGCAGGGCAGGGACTGTCCCCCTGTGCTGGCACTGCTGAGGGACCCCCAGGGCTGTGTCCAGGTCTGGAACCTCATGGAAGAGAGACATGGAGGGGCTGGAGTGTGTGCAGGAAACGGAGCTGGGAAGGGTCTGGAGCAGCAGGAGCAGCTGAGGGAGCTGGGGGGGGCTCATCCTGGAGCAAAGGAGGCTCAGGGGGGACCTTCTGGCTCTGCAACCCCCTGACAGGAGGGGGGAGCCGGGGGGGGTCGGGCTCTGCTGCCAGGGAACAAGGGACAGGAGGAGAGGGAACGGCCTCCAGCTGTGCCAGGGGAGGCTCAGGTTGGCCAGGAGGAGGAATTTCCTCCTGGAAAGGGTGGTGAGGCCTTGGCAGGGGCTGCCCAGGGAGGTTTGGAGTGCCCAGCCCTGGAGGTGTCCCAGGAAGGCCTGGCCGTGGCACTCAGTGCTCTGGGCTGGGGGACAAGGTGGGGATGGGGCACAGGGGGGATCCATGGGCTGGGAGGGCTTTTCCAACCCCAGTGATTTTGGGATTCTGTGAAAAGCAGATGCTGATACAACGTGCAATCAGTGCTGGAAGGAGGAACAAGGAGCATTCCATGGCACTCAACTGACTGATCCCAACCAGCCCTCAGCAATCATGCTCCTGGTGGAGCCCCCGGTGTCTCTGTTCCCTCCTGACTGGAACAGGATGGTCCTGAACACTTCAGTGCCAACCCTTGTTTTAAATACTTCTGTGCAGGACGGGGCTTTCCTTGTTTTTTCTGGTGTGATTCACTCTCAGGGTCACGGTGCAGTTGTTGGGGTGTCCTGGGCAGGGCCACGAGTTGGACTCGGATGGTCCTTGCGGATCCCTTCCAACCCAGGATATTCTGTGATTCTCTGGTTGGCTTTCCTTTGGAAGACTGAGTGTCCTCCTGCTGGAAAAAGGCCTTCCAGTCCAAGCAGCGCAGGCAGCTGAGTGCCCTTGCACGGCAGGTCTTCTCCAAATTGGGAATGAGAACAAGGGGAAGGAATATGTGACCTTCCAGCCTTAAGCTCCGCGTGCCATGTGGCTGGTGGGAGGCATTAGCAAGACTCCACTGTTCATTGTTGTGGGTGTCTTTATGAACACTGGTGACTGAGAGCCAGCAGTAAATACAGACAAGCACCAAAATCCACATTAACACTTATCCAACGGCAGAAAAAAAAACCCCATGGGAAGTGCCTGGTTTGCAGAAGTTCCGTGCGGAATCCGGGCTGTGAAGTGGAGGTATTTAGGGCCACGGTGACATAATCCATGCCATGGAGTAGCAGTGTTTGCAAGGGGGGCTGTGCAACAAGCCAGATCTATATGTGCTCTAGCCCTGCTTAAAATAAAACTACACATACTATCACTGCCTTATTCTGGGAAGCAGCGGAACGGGGCGAGCGC
>NW_020897883.1:47128-51054 GCF_003984885.1 Neopelma chrysocephalum
TGCCCTCAGCTGCTCCTCGATGGCCCCTCCAGGCCCTTCCCCATCCCCCTGTCCCTCCTCTGGACACTCTCCAACAGCTTTCCACGTTTCCCACGTACACATGTGAACTCCCACACACCTTTGGAATGACTGCAGAGGTCCCACCATAGGCTGCAGCCACAGGTCACCGATCTGTAAATCGTGTGGGCTTTGTCTTGTTCCCTCTTCCCACAGCGCCTGGCACACACAAAGCACCAGACAAACAACAGCATTGCCATGGAAATGCTCCCAGCCGGTGCAGAGGATCGCTGGAATTCGCCGAAGGAGCCGCTGACGGATCCTCGAGCTGGAACCCAGGTGAGTGACAACGTGATGATGGGGAATGATTGGGGGGGTGCAGGGCCAGCAAAGCCACCCCTGGGTGTGAAATGTGAGTGGTGACAACGCGGTGACACCGAGGGGATGCCACTCCTCCATCCCTGCCAGTCCCACGTGCCCCAGGAGCGCTGCCAGGGCTGCCAGGAGTGGTGGCAGCTGGCCCTGCTGCCCGCAGAGGTGAGAGCAGGCAGGACGTGCTCCCACCGGAGGACGTCGGCCACCGAGCGCGGGCGGCTGGTGGTGCCAGTGGCGACGTGCCAACGTCGTCAGCTGCCAGCACCGGAGGGGAAGCGGCCGTGGAAAGTGTAATTATGTGGCACTGCTGCCCTAGGAACGTGAGGGAGGTGTTGGGCACCTTCTATCTCATCATCTCATCCGTGAGAACTCGGGAACGTGGCGCGCTGGGGAAGCGTCAGCTGCGGGGAGGGATGCTGAGAATCACTGATTGTCTCGGAGCCCCCGCACGGGCTCGGAGCAAGGAGGGAACTCGGCAGCTCCCACCGCTCCAAACCCGGGCAGGAAGCTGCTGCTGTTGTGCCCTGAGTTCTTCTGCTGAGAATAGCACAGGTTGTTCTGCCTCGCAGACTTGTAACATCTCATTACACAACACAGACAGTTCCACATCCCATGGAGCAATGACACAGTTCACTGTTTCACTGTTTTGTATCTAATTTCACCAGGGGGGAAATGGGAATTGCTAGAATATTGTAATTTTTTTTTTGGTGTATCAGCATTCATAACTTCTCTGCAAGGGGCTCTTTGACTTCCCACTTCCCCGTGACCGTCCTGTTTTCCACACACGTTTTCTGTAGGGATTGTTCTGTGACTTGACCAAATCCCAGCTCCTGGAGATAAATTCTCACGTTTTTGCTGATATAACATTCAGTTCTGAAAGCAAAGGTCTGTTCTGATTCCCCCTCATTTTTGGGGTCGTTGTTCACTTCAAGAGTTGGACTCGATGATCCTTGGGGGTCCCTTCCAGCTCGAGAATATTCCGTGATTCTGTGACTACAATTGCAAATCCTGGTAAATGCAGCAGGTAGATTATCCCCCACTGAAAGGAGAGGTTTGAAGTGTTTCCCAGACACTTGTAGCTGCTGAAGCAAGCCTGAAAAATCTTTGTTTTGTTAGGATTCACCGCTGAGGACCATTGTGGCACCTCATGAAGACAGCCAGGGAATTACAGAAGGGGATTCTGTGATGGGAGGGGACCCAGAAGGACCATCCAGTCCAAGCCCAGGACACCCCAACAATCCCCACCCATCCCTGAGAGTGTCTTCATTCCCTCTTGCTGGGCAACAACACGTGTGGACACACAGACACAGGCGTGGGCACGCCTGGCAGAGCCGGGCTTTGCTGCCAGGTCTGAGCCTGTCCTAACTTGTCGTGCTCAGTAACTCGGGCTCAACATCCTCCTGCTCCTCCAGGGCTCCCTGGGCTGTTAAATTGTGTGTTAAATTACAGAACAGCCCCAGCAGGGCCGGAAGTGGGAAGGAAATCCCACTGATTTTCTTGAAAGCGAAGGGAGAGATTTTGGATACAGGTCAGTAACAGTTGGTTTCATTTGCTGGAGTTGGAGACTCATGGAAAGTTTGGGTTGGAAGGGACCTTAAAGCTCATCCAGTGCCACCCCCTGCCATGGGCAGGGACACCTTCCACCAGCCCAGGTTGCTCCAAGCCCCGTCCAACCTGGCCTTGGACACTTCCAGGGATCCAGGGGCAGCCACAACTCCATTTTTGGGCCCAGAAATCCCCTCGTGGTAGAGATGACCTTCAGCTGAGTGTTTTCATCAAGGTTATCATGGAATCACAGAATATCCTGAGTTGGGAAGGACCCACAAGGACCATCCAGTCCAACCCCTGGCCCTGCACAGGACACCCCAACAATCCCACTAATAACTAGAAATTTCAGGAGAGTTTCAGAAAAACTGTTGCTAATAAATTATTAAAAACCTCCTTAATCCCCAGGTGATCTGATTTCCCAGGTGGATGATTTCAGTAACATCCAACACCTGGGAGCTCCTGATCTTTGTAAAGAATAACTTTGCACAAATGTTAATTACAGAAATTAGCAACTGCAATAATTATCTGCACAAACTGAGCTTGAAGCTTCTGGCTGTAGCAGGATGATGCCTTATAACATCTCGTGCAGGTTGGACATGCAGGAAAAACTGTATTATCTGAAAGATTTCACAGAATCCCGGAATATTCTCAGCTGGAAGGGACCCACAAGGATCAATTTGAAATTATTCACATTGCACTAAACAGACTTCCTAGTATAATTTTTCTAGCACTAAATTCCTTTGTATTTCTTAATCTAATATTTCTGTATACTCCTTTGTAGTTTGACTCCAGTGGGCTCTTTGCACTGAAGTTAATACTGGGAAAAACATGGGCTCCTCTTTGTCATGGACAATTTTAAACTGTTGCTCTGCAATAAAGAAACCAAGACTAAGAGCAGAGTCTTTTCTCCTCCCCCATGATGATATTTCTGTGTCTGGCAGCACGAGAGGGAAACAAAGAAGGTGCTTGACAAACACTCTTTATGTCATGCCAAGAGAGAATTCTTTAATCCTGTGGAATGAATGATGGAGGATATGCAACACTTCCCAAAGTGGGAGTTTAGCATGTCAGAGCTGGCTTAAGTGCCAGGCTGGCACCTGGGGAGGGGGAGATTTGCCTCCTCACCTGCTAAACATCCTTGGAATAAACTATTTCTCCCAAATATTCCTCTCTCCCCTCAACAAATCCTCTTTTCCCCGAGCATCTAAAAGGCAAAGTGGGAGTTAAGATTGAGCCTTAACTGTGGAAGGGGCTGGAGAACATGTCCTGTGAGGAGCAGCTGAGGGAGCTGGGGGGGTTTATCTGGAGAAGAGGAGGCTCGGGGGGGACCTCATTGCTCTCTGCAACTCCCTGACAGGAGGGGGCAGGGAGGGGGGGTCGGGCTCTGCTGCCACATCCCAAGGGAAAGGAGGAGAGGAAATGGCCTAAAATTGCCCCAGGGCAGGTTCAGATCAGGGATCAGAAACAATTTTCCCTGCAGGAGTGGTCAGGCCTTGGAATGAGTGTCCCAGGGAGGTGGTGGAGTCCCTGTGTCTGGGAGTGTTCCAGAGGTGTCTGGATGTGTCCCTTGGGGACATGGATTAGGGGTGATCCTGGTGGTGCTGGGGTGGGACTGGGTGACCCTGAAGGGCTCTTCAGACCTTAATGATTCTGGGATCTCTTATTTATAGAGTATTTCTGATATCTCCACAAACACCTACAGAGGCTGGGTTGTTTTTTTTTTTCAATGGGGATTTATTGGACAAAAATCCCTGTGCATGTCCTGGATGACACACGTGCAGCTCAGCTGAGGCCCCTGGAACCACCAGTGCTCTGCAAGGTGGTAGAGTTGGTCTGCAAATGTCAATCCAAACCATTCCTGATCCACCAGAAATGAAATGTAAAGTAAATCCAAACCATTCCTGATCCACCAGAAATGTAAAGTAAATCCAAACCATTCCTGATCCACCAGAAATGTACAGTAAATCCAAACCATTCCTGATCCATCAGAAATGTAAAGTAAATCC
>NW_020897883.1:51064-93426 GCF_003984885.1 Neopelma chrysocephalum
AGTAAATCCAAACCATTCCTGATCCATCAGAAATGTAAAGTAAATCCAAACCATTCCTGATCCATCAAGAATGTAAAGTAAATCCAAACCATTCCTGATCCATCAGAAATGTAAAGTAAATCCAAAATGTTCCTGATCCACCAGAAATGTAAAGTAAATCCAAACCATTCCTGATCCACCAGAAATGAAATGTAAAGTAAATCCAAACCATTCCTGATCCACCAGAAATGAAATGTAAAGTAAATCCAAACCATTCCTGATCCACCAGAAATGAAATGTAAAGTAAATCCAAACCATTCCTGATCCACCAGAAATGTAAAGTAAATCCAAACCATTCCTGATCCACCAGAAATGAAATGTAAAGTAAATCCAAACCATTCCTGATCCATCAAGAATGTAAAATCCAAACCATTCCTGATCCACCAGACATGTAAAGTAAATCCAAACCATTCCTGACCCATCAGAAATGTAAAGTAAATCCAAACCATTCCTGATCCATCAGAAGTCCTGATCATCCACCCTTGGCAGCATCAGCCTCTCTGTGCCCGAGGAACAGGGGGACCTGCAGGTGAGCAGTGAGTGGTTCCATGGATCAAAGGCACAGTTCCAGTCGGACTCAGATACCTGAAATTTCTGAAGGAATGTCTGAAATCTGCCTTTTCTGCCCAGACACACTTTTTGAATGAGAAAAAAAAAGAAAAAAAGAATGTCCAGGGAAACCTGGTGCAGGAATTGTTGTTTCCATAGGAAAGGAAAGGCAGAGCTTGGGTGAACATTCTTCACTTTCATCAACCCGAGTTTGGGAAGAGCCACTTGAAGCCACGATCAGGGAAGCAGGAGACTGGTGGGATCCACTGGAACAAGGGAAAAATGTATTTGCTTGTTTATTTTTTGCTTTTCTCACATATTTACAAGATGATGAGCACACCTACACATCGGCACTGTAAATAACAAATGGCTTTTCACACGTGATTTATTAGGGTGGTGGGATTAAACCTCATCACTCCTCTAAATTAACCTGAGTTAGGGATTCCTGCGAGAAAATGTAGGTTTAAACTAGATTGAACAATTGGATCAGGTTAGATTTCCTTGTTCGTGAGGTTGTGTTTCCACAACACAATTTATTAGCAGCGAATTCCCACATGGAGAGCAGGACAAACAGCTGGGAAAGTTGGGAGAGGCTTCGTGCATGGGGGAGGTGCCATTTTAATGGCCCAGATTTACATCCTCACTGTGCCAGCCCTGGGAAGATGGCTCAGCAGAATCACTGAACCCGCTGCAAAGAGCTGAAGTGGCAAATCAGACAATTTCACAGAATCCCGGGATCACTGGGGTGGGAAAAGAGCTCCAGGGTCATCCAGTCCCCCCTGTGCCCCATCCCCACCTTGTCCCCCAGCCCAGAGCACTGAGTGCCACGGCCAGGCCTTCCTGGGACACCTCCAGGGCTGGGCACTCCAAACCTCCCTGGGCAGCCCCTGCCAAGGCCTCACCACCCTTTCCAGCAGGAAATTCCTCCTCCTGGCCAACCTGAGCCTCCCCTGGCACAGCTGGAGGCCGTTCCCTCTCCTCCTGTCCCTTGTTCCCTGGCAGCAGAGCCCGACATCCCCCGGCTCCCCCCTCCTGTCAGGGGGTTGCAGAGCCAGAAGGTCCCCCCTGAGCCTCCTTTGCTCCAGGCTGAGCCCCCCCAGCTCCCTCAGCCCCTCCTGCTGCTCCAGCCCCTTCCCCAGCTCCGTTCCCTTCCCTGCGCACGCTCCAGCCCCTCCATGTCTCTCTTCCATGAGGTTCCAGACCTGGGCACAGCCCTGGAGGTCCCTCAGCAGTGCCAGCACAGGGGGACAATCCCTGCCCTGGGGCTGTGCCCACACTATCCCTGACCAAAGGAACACCCACACTCTGCAGGCACCACCAGCAGCACATGGAGGTGTCCCAGCAGCTCTCTGTGAGGTGCTGACACCAGTTCCAGTCCCACACCAGGGCAGGAGCTGGAGGGCACTGGTGTCACCCCCGGGTTTCACTCCCACTCCTGTCACACATTCTGTGCAGCTCCATGCCCATCATCCCCCCTCTCTGTACCTCTGCTGCTTCCCACCCCACTTTCTTTCTTCCCACCCCTCCAAACAGCCTCCAGGACAAGGAGCAGAACTGCTGCCTCCCAAATGTTTGCAGAGCAATGCAACAAAAACAGCCTTTCAGGTTCACGACAAAACCTTTCAGCCCTCTCAGAAAGGAGCAATGCAGGTCCTTGGTCGTCTCCCAGGTGATGGGATTTCAAGCTCCTTTTGCCAGAAATGCACATGATGTACCCAGACATTTTATTTTATTTTATTTTATTTTATTTTATTTTATTTTATTTTATTTTATTTTATTTTATTTTATTTTATTTTTTAATTTTATTTCATTTTATTATATTTTATTAATGTCATTTCATTTCATTTCATTTATTTTACATAAGTTACCAACAAAGCCTTACTATCTGTTTTTCACCTGCGTCAGGAAATCACTGAAGCAGAAATTCAGCCATTCTGGCACAGCCTGTATTTATTTACAACTGCAGAATTAACAGAGAGAGCTCAAGAAACGATCCAGGGGTCAGAAACCTTGCGAAGTTCACTTATTAGACCTGATTATTTTTTCCTGATTTGAGGAAAAACTTCCCTGGGAGCTGAGAGATGCCTCACCCAATCATGACACCCTCAGGATGCCACAATTCCCAGCTCCAAATGCTACTTAAGCCTTTCAAATATGTGTTTGCAATTTATAAGGTGCATTTTCCTCACGAGCTGTTGCCCTTGGGTCTGGCCCCCCCTTTCCCAAACACACTCCATAATAAATTTATGCCTTTTTCAGCTGCATTTAACGCCCTCAGTGCTAAAGACACAATGACCTCCAGTGGCACCAAGGCTTCCCTGGCCTCCTAGGTAGGAATTTTTTTCCTTAAACATAGCAGAAATTGTAATTTTAGATACTATTTAAGCTCCCTTCTCCCTCCTAACCATCAGAGTTTCCTGCTGCCTTCCCCCTGTTCCATATTTCAAGGCTCTTCTCATGTTTCTTCTAAGTGCTCTTTTCTCTAGATTAAAAAAAAAACACCAAAAAACCAATTCTTCGAGATTTCCCTCCAGGGTAAATTTTTTTTAAGGACTTTTATCCCTTTTTGCTGCTCTCAGGGCTTTCCCCAGCTGCCCTCCTGAGGCAGCTGCAGAACCACCACCAGGTTTCTTGAGTTCAGTGAACCGGCCCCTTTTTTTAGTTTCAGACCCACCACGGCTGAGCAGCCCTGGAGAAATTATCCCACGCGTCTCACTCAGCCCAGTTATCCACTTCAGGACAATATTTTGCTTTTCCACACCAGGATGGCATTGCTGATTCTTAATTTAAGCTCTTTCAAAATCCCCAAGGCGCTTCTGTGCAGCTCCCTCCCTTCAGGGGGTTTATTCTCATCTAAGTTTTTACTGCAATCCTGTTTGGTTTTGGTTTTTGTTTGGGGTTTTTTTTTGAAAAATCCAATTTTTTTCAGACCATTTCTTCCACTGATCAAGATGCTAATCCTGCCAAGGTGCTGGTAGAACTTCCTCTACCAATTTAGCAGCCAAAACACAACCAAATGAGTGCAGGTACCAGCCCCGGGGAGGGCACCTGCAGAAGTTCTTGCCTTAATTCTTCCACATCAGCAACGAACCAACACTAATCCCCCTTCTGGAATATTTTTTTCAAACAGCTGAGTCCACCTCACAACAGTTTCATTTCACTTCACCCTACAAGAAATCACGAGAGACTCTGTTGAAAGCCTCCTCCAAGTCAAGATATGCAGTATCCATTGTCCATAAGATCTGCTGCTTGTCAGAGAAGGAAATGAGCTTTGGGTCGGTATGATCTGTTCCTGGCAAATCTCTCTTGGCCTCTACTTATCATTTCATTATTTCCCATGCACAAAAGAAAACTTTGTTTCGTTATTTGCCTCGATATATTCCCAGGAATTCGAGTTGGGCTGCGTTTTTTTCTCCGTTTATGTTCCCCAAGCTGCTTTTCTTCCCAATTTCAAAGATGCTGCAATCGCCTGTCCCGGGTCTTCCACTGCTCAGGTGCTGTGGGAAGGGATCCCTTGTGCTTCTAGGATTGCTTCAGCCAGTTCCCCACGTGCTCTTGGCTGGTTTCTGGCAGGTCTGGCATTATTTTCCGATTGGAAACTCCACGTTTTCTGATTGGAAAATAACCCACTCGACTCTGGGCCTCCTGTTCTTCAGACATTCATGGTCAGTCAAAGGACCATTGTTAATTGTTCTTGCTGAGGAGTGAAGGGGGAAAAGACATCAATCATTTGGCCTTTCCTGTGCCACCTCTCACCAGTTGCCATCCTTGCTGAAGAGGAGATGGTGTTTTTGCCATGGTTTTTTCTAACAGACAAAAGTGCTTTCCTGGTACTTTCTCTTTCTTTTGCTAATTATATTATATTATTTCTCTCCCTTGTCCTTTCTGATTTCATTCTTACAGGCTTCTGTTTTATTCTTGTCCTCATTTGCTGCAGTGTGAGGTCACGTTGGAGGGTTAATGTGTCACTTACTGAGATTTAAACAACTTGTTCCTGTAAACTGAGGCACAGGAGCCAATGTTGTGCCTGTGGTGGCTCTGCAGCTTCTTTCCAGGGTCTTCTTCTACCTGCTCCTGACCTTAGAGCTGTTTCCTCAGCAGGGAATCATGGAATAGTTTGGGTTGGAAGGGACATTAAAGACCATCCCATTCCACTCCCTGCCACAGGCAGGGACACCTTCCACCAGCCCAGGTTGCTCCAAACCCCGTCCAACCTGGCCTTGGACACTTCCAGGGATCCAGGGGCAGCCACAGCTTCTCTGGGCAACCTGGGCCAGGGCCTCCCCATGCTCACAGAGGAAAATTCCTTCCTGATATCTGATCTAATCTCACTTTGTATCTATGTAATCTCATCTTGTCTCCCTCAGAAGCTAAGAACTGAACCCTGTCAGAACCTCTGACCTCTCCACTGTCATTCCCACCCCCATCCAGCCACATTTCACAGAATCCCAGGATCACTGGCGTTGGAAAAGCCCTCCCAGCCCATGGATCCCCCCTGTGCCCCATCCCCACCTTGTCCCCCAGCCCAGAGCACTGAGTGCCACGGCCAGGCCTTCCTGGGACACCTCCAGGGATGGGCACTCCAAACCTCCCTGGGCAGCCCCTGCCAAGGCCTCACCACCCTTTCCACAAGGAAATTCCTCCTTCTGTCCAACCTGAGCCTCCCCTGGCACAGCTGGAGGCCGTTCCCTCTCCTCCTGTCCCTTGTTCCCTGGGAGCAGAGCTCAACCTCCCCTGGCTCCGCTCTCAGAGAGTCAGAGAGTTGTAGAGGCTCCTGGTCCTACCTGGCAGACCCAGGTTTAGGATTTTGGTGGACAAGACACTTTGTGAAGGATCAGGATGAGCAGCAGCAAGATGCCTCTTCCTCCCATTTCCACAGAAAAGAATCACCAGCCACAAACACATTTTGTTACCTCTTGGGTGTGATGTTTTTGGGATGGGCTTGGCTTGGAATTACTTGTGGTTTAAGGATGTGTAGATTCCAGTTGCTTGGTTTGAGACAATTCGAAGTTCAAGTGAATATTCTGAGAAGTTCTTACGTTCTTCATTCAGAGCATTTCAGATGTTTAGCACCAGCTGAATTCAGTTCCATCTGGGGTCATTCAACACTTCTGCAAATGAGACCACAAAATGTCAATTCTGATCCTCAGAAACAGGAGCATGAAATTCGTGGCCACCTGCAAGAAGTGTGGTTTAACTGCCTTGTGCAGCATCACACAAGAACTACGTGGGCAAGGAGGGACTGAATCCATCCCTGGGGCAAATCCCAGCTGGTTTGACCAAGAGCTCATCCTTTCTCACATGATCCCGGGAAAATCCACTGCTCATCTTCTGTCTCATGAAACAAATGTGGAAAAAAACTTCTGTAGACAGAAGCCTCCTCCACTATGTCATCCTGACACAGCTCCAGAGCTGCTCCACCCTGCAAAATAAATGTGGCAGAAATCCCATGGAAAGAGAAGTAGGCAATTATCTACTTTGCATGTGCCTATGCAAATGAGAGGAAGGAGAAATAACACTCCTCATTATGGAGCATTGATTTTGCAACCTACTCCTCATTTGAAGCAGATTTTACATTTTACATTGCAATTCTCCAGCTTTTTAAAAAGTGAACTGTAAAAAGAATCCAAAGCTCCTTCCGCAGCATCCTATTGTTGCAGATGGACATGGAGCTGCTGGAGAGAGCCCAGAGGAGGCTCCAAGAGGATCCCAGGGCTGGAGCAGCTCTGCTGGGAGGAAAGGCTGGGAGAGCTGGGATTGTTCAGCCTGGAGAGGAGAAGCTTTGGGGTGCCTGAAGAGAGCCTACAAACAAGATCATGGAATCATGGAAGGGTTTGGGTTGGAAGGGATTTTAAAGCCCATCCAGTGCCACCCCCTGCCACGGGCAGGGACACCTTCCACCAGCCCAGGTTACTCCAAGCCCCATCCAACCTGGCCTGGGACACTTCCAGGGATCCAGGGGCAGCCACAGCTTCTCTGGGCAACCTGTGCCAGGGCCTCCCCACCCTCCCAGCCAGGAATTCCTTCCTCAGATCTAACCCAAACCTACATTTTTTTTCCAGTGGGAAGCCATTCCCCCTTGTCCTGTCCCTCCATCCCTTGGAAATAGTCTCTCTCCATCTTTCCTGGAGCTCCTTCAGGCCCTGCAAGGCCACAATCAGTTCACCCCAAAGCTTCTTTTCTCCAGTTGAACAATCCCAGCTCTCCCAGCCTTTCCTCCCAGCAGAGCTGCTCCAGCCCTGGGATCATCTTGGTGGCCTCCAGTGATACACAAACACATGATTTTTCCTGGTTTTTTTTAGCACAACCCATTCACCTTCCCACCACCCATCTTCCCCTGTCCTAATCTTCAAGTCTACCTTTCCTCTATCCCAGCCTTTGTCCATCCATTCTTACCTCTCCCTTTCCCCTCACCCTCTCTTTTACATCCTCTCATTAGATCCCAGTCCTAATTTAAACCACCACGTCACAATCTCCTCCACATTCCCCCCCTCTTGTCCCTGCTCTGGTCTCCAGGGAGAACAGGCCTGGACCTGTATCTATCCCCCTGTCCAGAGGCCACAAACCAACCTCACCTGGCAGGGGAATTTCCCTTTCCATAAGCAATCCCTGTTTTCTCATGCCTCTAAAAATCCCTCCTGATCTGAAGCTCAAGATAAGCAACATCCCGGTCCTAAAACTGTGATAAATTTTGATTTTATTTTGATATTGAGCAACATGTCGTAGGTAGACAGTAAAGTTTTTAGTAAGAGGAGAGAATTGGCTTTTCAGTGGCACACACAGGACCTGCTGCAAAAGGAGCCCGAGGGAGTTGTGGTTAGAGAGGCTGTTAATGGGCATTTTGAGGGTTTAAAAGTGCCTTTTTTTCCTTTGTTTTCCATCTTTACCCTGCTGTGCTGGGCCAGCTTCTTTGTCAGGAGTCTCTAAGATATTGCATCACGTGTTTTTATAGAATCCCGGGATCCCTGAGGCTGGAAAAGCCCTCCCAGCCCATGGATCCCCCCTGTGCCCCATCCCCACCTTGTCCCCCAGCCCAGAGCACTGAGTGCCACGGCCAGGCCTTCCTGGGACACCTCCAGGGCTGGGGATTCCACTTCCAAGGCCTGACCACCCTTTCCAGCAGGAAATTCCTCCTCCTGGCCAACCTGAGCCTCCCCTGGCACAGCTGGAGGCCGTTCCCTCTCCTCCTGTCCCTTGTTCCCTGGGAGCAGAGCTCGTCTCCCCTCCGGCTCCAACCCTAAAACATTTCCAGCAGCTTTATCAACTAATAGATTCTGTATTTCCATATGCAAAGTGGATGCATCAGGACATATTTTAATCTGGTGCTTTATTAGAAAGGGTGACATTATTCATTCACTCTCTCTGTGCTGCTCCCTGGCACAGGGATGGATGGGAAAGACACCAAGATGCAGAGAGGACTGTTTGCCCAAATTCCAGCGTGAAAAAGTCATGGCATGAGCCTTGCAAGTCAAAAGTTTACACTTGTCACTTAATAAAGGAAATAAATCTATATTAGAGGAGTTTACATTTCCTTACTGAGCATTCAGGGCATGGCCACTACATGTTGTTCAGACCTTCCTCTCTAACCCTTGACATTTAAATACTAAGTGAGGGTTTCCTACAGTCTTTGGATGCTTGTGGTTAGGGTTTTTTTTTTTGAGGAAAAAGAAACTTGTGAGATTCCAGGGAGCTTATACCTGCTGAGGGCCCTTGAGGGCTGTGTCCATTAATATATATTGCATGTATTAATGTATAAATAAATGTACTAAACCAGGAACAAGTGTTTGTACCTGAGTGAGCAAATCCCATCATAGACATAAGCGAGACTCAGGCTCAGCCTTATGTTTTTGGGGTCTTGAGACACGGTGTTGAAGTAAAGCTGTGGGTGGGATTCCCAAAAAGTGGGGGTTTGCTGGCCCCGTGCAGATGAGTATTTACGGGGCTGGCACGTGGAATGGGGTCAGAAGTGAGTATGAACAGGGAATATAAATGTACATCCAACTGAGAATCAAACACTGGCATTTGAAAGCAGCACTGGAGATTTCAATAAATAGACTGAGGGATTTGCATAAAGTTCTGTGTGAGAGAGGACTTCAGGAACAGGGATTGGATGTGTTTCCTTTTCTTGTGGCAGAGGAGTGTTTTAAGGAGGTAGAACATCGGTAGAAGTGGAAGTTGGAGCTCTCCCCACTCCCTTCTGCCCCAGGACACAGCTCCAAATGTGACAAAGAGAACAGCGTGGCTCAGGTGGGGCAAGGTGCACCTGGAAGGTGGGAATGGCTGGGATACCTGGGCATTCCCACCCCTCCACTGGTGACCACCACCTGCATTTCCTCACCAGGAGCTCGCCAGGCCCCTGTTCAGAACGAGGAAGAAGCTCAGGGCCAGACACTGGACTTAAAAAAAGGAAGCAAAATAACCCAGGGAGGCCTCGTGCCGTGGTGAGCACCAAGAGGCAGTAAATTATCCCTGTCAGCTGCCTGGCAATTACTGCCTGAACACAGGAGGGTGGGAGTTTGGGAATACGTGGAAACGCTTCCACACAGGTAATTTATCTTGTAGCAGAACCCAAAGCAGCTCCCAGGACTCCCCCAAGCCTTGTCGTGCCTGTAAGGCACAGGATGTGTTGGGAACTACTGCAAACTCGCAGCTGCTCGAGGGGAGGAAGGCCCACAGCGGTGCCAGGGCTGGCTGTGCTGCCAGTCACCGTGGAAAGGGCTGGGAGAAGTTTTCCGCTTGCAAAACCCGCCCTCGGGATTTGTTTGGGGGGCTGTGGTACCACCCCAGTGCAGGAAGAGCGAAAACAAGCGACCCTGGGTATGGGAAGGGCACGGGTGGGGTGCCCAGGTGAGATGTGAGGCCTCTCTGGATGGGCTGGGATTTCACAGAGTTCATTAAAGTTTTTTAATGTTGAGTTCTGCTGCCTTCTCTGCTTCCCCTTGGCCACAGCGTGGTGGCTCTGCTCTCTCATCCCTCTTTTCTGAGGACTTCCAAGCAATGAGGGCTTCAACACCTTGGGCAGAAACTTGTCTCTCCTGGGCACACGGTACCTCTGTGAGAGCAGAGAATACCTCTGGAGGGACAAGTCTCTGCTGCAGGTGAAAGAAAAAGTGTCAAAACAAGCCTGATGCACCCTCAGAGCTCCCAAATCCCTCCTTTGGTGGGTGCAGGTGGTTGTAGCTTCCAGCAGAGCCCCGGCTGGAGGCTAGTGTCGGATGTGCTGCTGACGGAGGGGATCTGTCACTGACCTTGGGCTCTGAGGACAATGCCAAGGGTGTGTGCCCAGCTGGGAAGGGTTCGTCCAGAACCTCCCTGGCCGGGAGGACCCAGCACCAAGGCCAACCTCGGGTCTGGCACCCACCGGAGCGCCGGGCACTGACCAGGCTCCCCAGGGCAGTGGGCACGGCCCCGAGGCCGCCAGAACTCCAGGAGCCTTTGGACAACGCTCTGAGGGACAGGGTAAGATTTTGGGGCGTCCCGTGCAGGACCAGGAGTCGGACCCGATGATCCCCGTGGGTCCTTCCCAACCCGGGATACTCCACGATTCCACAGGCTCAGGCACCTCCACCCAAAACGGGCGCGACCGCTGAGGCGCCCCGGGGACGGGGGAAGGTTCTGGAAGACCCCAGGTTAGCGCGGGCTGGGCGCATCCCGGCGCGGCGGGAGGTGTCCCCGCCGGGGGCCGGCGGATGGCGAGGGGGTGCCCGTCACGGCCCCCCGACCCCGGCCCGTGACTCCGGCGGTGCCGCCCCCGGCCCCTCACAGCCCCTCACGGGCCGGCCCGGCCGCCCCCCCCCCCCCCCCCCCCCCCCCCCCCGCGCCACGGCGGGCTCGGGGCTGCGTGAGGGGGGAGCGCGGGCGCCGTGGAAATTTCCACTCCCTGCAGCGGCGGCGGCGGCGGCGGCGGGCGCGGGGGGCGGGCGCTGGCCCCGGGCCCCGCATGGGGAAGGGAGGGCGGCGGGGTCCAGCCCGAGGGTCCGGTGCCCGCAGCCGCTCGTCCGCCCGCCCCCCTCCCGGGACGCGGGGCAGCCCCCGGGTCTCCCCCCCCCTCCCCGGGGCCGGTCGGGCGGAGGCGGCGCTTGGCGCGGGTTGGGCCGAGCCTGCGCAGCGCCGGCGCCCTTTAAGCCGCGCCTGCCCGCCCGGGTGTCTGTGCAGGGACCGACCGCGCGGGAAGGAGCCCGGGGACGCGCCTTCCTCCTCCTCCTTTTCCCTCCTCCCTCTCCTCCTCCTCCTGCTGTCCGGCAGCGCCGCAGCCCCCTCCTCCCCGCCCCGTGCCCCCCGCGCCTCCCGCCGCCAGCGGCTCTAAGATGCCCCGCTATGAACTGGCTTTGATCCTGAAAGCCATGCAGAGGGTGAGTGAGGGAGAGGAGACGGGAGGCAGGGGAGGGAGGCAGGTGGGACCCGGCAGACCCCCAGCCCCCCGATCCCCCCGATGTCCCCCGGTGTCCCCGCGCTGTCCCCGCGTGGCCCGGCCGGCCGTGCCCGCCCTCCCCCGGCGGTGCCGCAGCGCTCCGCGGGCTCCCCGCGTGTCCCTTCTCCGTGCCCTCTTCCCCCCTTCCTCATTTTCCCCTTCCCCTCCCCGCGGCCCTCGGAGACTTTTGCCGAGTTGCTCCCCGAGAGCCGCAGTCCCCTTCCCCCCCCCCTTCTCCTTTCCCTTCGGGCCCGCGGTAAGGGAGATCCTGGCCTCGGCGACATGGATGCGTTTCCCCTTCCCCCCCCTCCCCCCCCCCCCCCCGCCCGCTGCAGGTGAACTTGGGGTTCACCCTTCCCGTGCCCCTCCACATCCATCCCCCCTCCCTCCTCCCTGCGCTTCTCCATCACCTGCGGGGCCGCAGCACCCCCGGCCCCGGGTCCCCTCGCCTTCGGGAGGCCGTGGGTTGATCCCCCCCCGGGGTTCCACGCCGGGGAAGCAGCAGCAGCAGCAGCAGGGATGGGGTTTTCCTCCTGCCGTTGCCGGCACCAGTTGAGCGGGGCCGATACGGCGCCGTATCGCCCGTGGCAGGGGCTCGTTGGTGTCGCCACCGACCGTTGGCGCTGGTTTTTTTTTGGCAGAGCGGTGATAAAAAGCCGCTGGTGGGAGCTCGGTTCAGATGCTCTCGCTCTGTTCTACAAGAGCTGAGTCAATGTGTGGTGGTGGTGGAGGGAGGGGGGGGCTCGTGTGCATGTGTGTAAAAATAATAATAATAATAATAATAATAATAATAAAATAGGGACGGCTCCGCGTAGATGGGGGGTTCATTTGGGAAATCGGAGGTGATGCCGGCCCTTCTCTAGTACCTTCTATAGCCTTTGTTTATCTGCTACTTTCCAGCTTAATGTGCAGTGCTGGTGTTGGAATGTAGCGCTTGTGTTAGGCTGGAACCCTCTGATCCAGCCCAGCGTGGAGACATAGTCTTGGATTTAACCTTCACTTGTAACAAACACGTAGATTTGCCGTGGAGCAGCGGGAGCTGAACATCATCCCCGTGTTTCTCTGGGAGTTCTGGGAGCACGTCTGGATGTGCCGCATGCACTAGTACATTTCCATTCATTTTACATGGACCAGCCACATGTCAGCGTTGGCTTGGGCTTTTTTTTTTTTTCTCTCTCTCTTTTTTTTTTTTTTTTTTTACCCCGTGGTTTAACTGCAGAAGCCGTAGTAGAAACATCTCACCTGAGTCCTCTAGTGGAGAAACCCAGCAGCAATTTAAAACGCGGGTGACATTGCTGCACCACCTCAGAGCAGCCTTCACTCCGGGGGAAAAAAAACGCTGCTTTTTGGCTTGGTTGTCAACGTGTAATTTTCTTTTCCGTGTATTTTTTTTTCCCCTCCCCATCGCTGGATAAGCCAGAGATGCTTTTAGAGCCGTGCCGTTCATGTGGGAGATGCTTTAAGCCGTTGCAGGCACTCGAAAATGCAGGGCAGAAAGCGTAGCAAATCTGACATAATACTGAGGCAGGAATAAACTGACTTCTCTGAAAGGATGCCACGGAGTGCTCTCTGCTGGAAAGGACCTTTGGTTTCCAGGATCTGGGCACGGGGATGCAGGATGAGCTTTTAGCTGTTAAGATGCTTCTAATGGGCATCGATGCACTCGGGATTTAACATCTGCAACCTTTGCCTCTTTGAAGTTTGACTCTCCAGCACGTTCTTTCCAGATAGATGCACCTTCAGGTGTTTTTTTTTTTAGCTCTGTGATATGTTAAAACCCCGAAGTTTGGGTTCAGGTGTGCTGTTTTTAACCTACCCTTGGTATAACTAGTAGAGTCTGTCTCTAGGTGCTGCTATTTTTGTGCTGTTGACAGCACACTAGATCTGGGTGAATTTTTTTTTTTTGTGTGTTCCAGTACTTCGCTGCTCCTGCCTTTCTTGTGGCACGAGAACACTTGGAAAAATATTTCTCTAGTGGTTTTGTGCCACATGGTGCTGCTGAATCCTGGCAGGGGAGTTGCTCTGAGGACCCCCGCGATCCTGACTGTGATACTAACTTAAATTAGTCAAAATATGGGGCTAACAAAGCAGTCTGAAATAGTGGGTTGACTACAGAGTTCCTTCCTGTAGAAGTTGAAGGGGTCATCCACAATCCTGAATAATACATTGCTTTTTCACCCCTTCCTGGTGGAGCCCCTGGGCGGGTGTTCCCTGTCCTGCCCTGGCAGGGGCTGCGTGTCCTGGTGCTGCTTTAGTCTGAGCAAGTGCTGACTCTCCTCTTGGTGGCTGTGATGTCCTTCCTCACCTGTGCCAGCTCCCCTGCCTCCCAAAAAGCCAGCAAACCTTTGCCACTTGGCTTTCTGGGCTCGGCCTGAACTTCTCTGAGCTCCCCGAGTGCAAACCTCAGCCTTCGAGCCCTTCCTGCCTCTTTCCCGTGGCACATTTGGTGCTTCTCTGGGGTTTTCCCCACCCACAGCTGTTTGGTTCTTTTTTTAATAGTTACCTCTGTATTCTCGTAGATCTGGGCAGAATAAATCCCTCCAGTTCCTTTTTTGTTGCTTTAAACCCTGGTGCTGACCAGCACAACCCCTGATGCTCCTGTGTCTCATGTCTTGACTCCTCAAAGCCTCTTTACTTTCCTTTTGTGCCTTAAAAACGCAACCCTTTGGGGCTGGTGGGGGACAAGAGGGGAAAATTTCAGTTTGCAGCTCTTATCACTGGTTGTCTGCCTGTACTTTCCACAAACACTCCTGACTTTATGCTGAACTCAGAGCTGAGCAGCCCTTCCCTGTCCTCATTTGAGAGGTAACGGACTGGCAGTAGAAGCGACGTGTTTGTAAATATTAGAGTCTTTCATCAGCAGCCAGTGACTCTTAGGAAAACAATAATAAAAAAACCCCTAAAAGCACCCCCAAAATAAATAAATAAATAAAGGGACTCTGTGATATTGCAGGATTTGAAGAGGAAGGGACTTGGTTTGTTTGTGTGTGAGGATGTGGAGGAGATGCTTTGGGGGAAAGGAGGGTTTGAGGTCGATGAAGTGACAGGAACTTGGGGTGGAAATGGTGAATTTTAGCCACGTGTGTTGTCTTCTCCACTTGAATGTGCAAATAACAAATAATAAGGTGAGCTTGGGGAGCTTGAGGGCAGGTTTTACTCCTTTTTCCTACTGTTCCCAGTCACGGAATCCCAGAATGTGCCGAGCTGGAAGGGACCCCCAGGGATCATCGAGTCCTGCAAACAGCACTTTACCTGCCCCCAGGAGCCTGAGGCAAAGCAGTGGTGGGGAAGACAGCTGTTCATTGCCTGAACTTTCCTGTTCATCCCTAAAGATTAGTTTCCAGTTATTCCTCATTTTCTCCCAGCAGTTGTCTTTGGCAGAGCAGGACCTGGAGCGGGGAAGGGCAGTGACCCGCTGGTGAATGAGCAGGAGCTGTGGCTTGCTGGAGAGAGCAGAGCTCTTCAGGGAGGCTTCCCCTTCCTGCTGGAACTCCCTGGAAAGTCCAGGGAAGGAAGTGGGGGGGAAAAGGGAAGGAAGGAGGAGCTGGAAATGGCTCCCCTGTTGCTCTGGTGCCGTTTTGCCGAGTGACTGTGGGGTTGCAATGCCAGACCCTGCCCGGGAATTGGGCACCCTGGGACCCCAGGACAGGCACAGCACGGGGGGTGTTCCCATCTCTGCCAAGCTGGGAATCCCAGAATCCCAGTTTAGGTTGGAAAAGCTCTCCAAGATGATCAAGTCCAACCTTTGATGACCAGCTTGTCAACCAGACCAGAGCACAGGGACACCCGTCTTCAAATCAGCTTTGGAACTGGAACTGAGCTGAATGGACAGTTTGCAAATAATTCCTATTTCAGAGCATTTCACTAAAAAGGAGGAAGCTTATCAATATTTTATTAGCACTGTTATATCTATGAATTATATCACTTCACCTGTAGCAAAGGATAAAAGCATTATATAGTATATAGTCTAAGACCTAATTAAATTACCCTATTTCAGCAAATACCTGGACTAGGAGACACATCCACCCACCTCTGCAATCCCAGGATGGTTTGGGTTGGAAAGGACCTTAAAGCCCATCTCGTTCCACCCCCTGCCATGGAACCACTAGCCCAGGTTGCTCCAAACCCAGCCCAGCTTGGCCTTGGATGCCTCCAAATAACATAAATTAATAACAATCCTGCCCTGAATGTGGGCTCTCATTTTCACAGGCCCTTTCACACAACAGAACTCGCCTTCAGCGTGTTTGTTGCCTTTGGAGTGGGTTGCCACGTCTCAGAAATTCCCTACCTGGAGATTGGCAGCTATTTCAGGAAAGCCAAAGGAACTGGGCAGTGGTGTTGCTTGACATCTTGACTATTAAACTTAATTGCTGTGTGGGCAGCAGCAGCAGTTGGGCTTTTGATGTCATAGTTGCCAGGAGGGAGGGGGGAGAAGGAAGCAGGAAGATACTGGTTTTATTTTCTTTCCTTTCTGGTGAACCCACCTGTTGTTAGAGTGGAATTTTGCCCCCCCTCCTTCCCCCCTGAGCAGGTTAAAATTACACAAAAAGTTTCCCTCTAATTCCACTGACATTTTTAGAAGGCTCTTCGCTGACAGGGAAGGATCCAGTGGTGCTGGAAGGAAGACCAAAGACTTGAGACTGAAAGACAAGCTTGGAAAACAACAAGATGAGGTGCTGAAGCTCCTGGAGGAGGCAGCTTTTTGTTGCCTGCCTTCAGCATTCCAGAGGAATAACTGGATTTTGGGTGGTGTGATGCAGGCAGCGTTTGAGAACGATCCCTTCCTGCCCCATGTTTGCCATTTTCAGCCTTAAAAAAGGACCATGTTCAAGCCTGGGGTTTTTGGCAGGTGTGGGGGACGTGCCTGTTGTGGGCACGGGAGGAGCTGGAGGATTATTCTCTTCTTCTGCAGAGGAGTTTAAGCCTGGTTTAAGTTTAAACCTGGTTTAAGTTTATAGCAGAGACTTGAGTGAGTTATTGAGGTGAGTTTGGAAAGTTGGCCAGGGTGAATTTGTGGCCAGGATAAGGGACTCAGGAGCCTCCTGATTTGCAGTGTGAGGGTGTAAAACAGCATTTCTTGTTGTCCACCCTGAGTGCTGAGGCAGGATTTTGGGCAGGCAGGATTTTGGGCAGGCCTGTGGTGGACCTGGCAGGATTCCGTGGGAATATAGAGTCCCTATCCAGGGAGCAGGAATGGTGGGATTTAGGATACAGCTTCTCTTTGCCCCTGTTCCCTCAGCAATGTGCTTTTCCTCTGGGTTGTGTTTCCTCCCTGGTGTGGTCACTGTGTCTGTGCGTTCCTGGGCATTTGTTGTGTGTGTGAACAGGGAGATGCTCAGAAACTTCAGACTGTCTGTCCTTTAACTCTTGAAAAAGCAGAGTTGTGCTAAAATACCATTATTGCTCTCCCCTGTTGTAAAAACTCTCAAAAGTGACTGACTCCTTTAAAAAAAAATGCCTACTACACCACTAAGAATAAGCTGTTAATTCAGTTTATGTGTGTGTGTTTTTTCTAATCTTTCATACCTAGTTTGTAATGATGGAAGTTCTTGCTCTCTTTACACATCCTGATTTCTGCAGTTCCCTTGTTCCAGAGCTGTAACACTGGCAATTTCCACCCCAGAATTGCTTTGTTGGCAGTTGTTGATTATTGATTATCTCGCTTTTTTTTAATCTCTGCCCAGAGAAGCTGTGGCTGCCCCTGGAGCCCTGGAAGTGTCCAAGGCCAGGTTGGAGCAACCTGGGCTGGTGGAAGGTGTCCCTGCCCATGGCAGGGGGTGGAATGGGATGATCTTTAAGGTCCCTTCCATCCCAAAATATTCTCCAGTGTCCATCCTGTGGATGAGCTGATAAGAAGGTGAAAGGGAGGGGAAATAAAAGCAAGGGGAGAGATGTAAAGTGTAATTAATTATGTAGTTATGGACCAGGAAAGATGGGAAGTAAACGTGTGCAAGGTGCAGGTGAAGGACTTGTACTGTGGGAGCTCCAGTGCAAATATTGGTGCTAGAAATGAGATCCTGAAGAAAAACTCATCACCTTGGGGAGGAGAAGGGCAGGAAAGGAGTAGATGGTGTAAAGGAAGGGGCAGGAGCTGTGTAGGAACTGTTCTGCTATTTTTTAAATCCTGGTTTGTTCCATTTCCAAACCAGTCCTTGTGTCCAGTGATGCAAATATCTAAGGAATGATAGTTAAAAATCAAGGTACACGTGGAGGGGAACGTGTTCAGTGGAGTTGATGTGTTTGAGACCTTTAGAAAAATAAATCAGTGTTTGGTGGCTTTTGATACAGATAATTACAAAGCTTATTGTAGAATAGCACTAATTGTTTTCTAGCCAACATAACTTCATTTAACCCTTGTTTTGCTGCCTTAAGATCCCCAAGAAGGATCAGAAGTGTTGCAAGAGGAAGCTTGGAGGGCCTCAAACTTCAGTTCTGGGAGTATGAATTGCCCCTGAACTTCTGTCTTGCCTTCCAATAAAACTTGGGATGCTTGATATTCTTGGAAAGGTTGTGGGCAGCCATAAATGTGGGGGGAACTCATAAATGTGAGGGGAACTTGGGGAAGTCCTAAATAAGCTTGATCAGCCTGGTTTTATTTTTTTGATTCCTCTAGGAAGAATTCCTTCCTAGGATTTTACCCAGTGGCAGTGGCACCACTTCTTTCTCATTCCCTAAGTCGATTCTGAAGGGAAAATTCTCTTCAAATGGGGTAAAATCCCATTTTTGGGGGGGATTTTTTTTAGGATTGTGGCAGTTACTGCTGAATTGTGATAACCACCAGCTGAATGCCAGCTTTGAGCTGCAGTCTGACTGAAATCACAGCTCTGAGCTGAAGTAAAGGGGCACCTTCAGTAGTGGCAGAGATTTTCCAGCACTTCCTGATATGTGCTTTTAATATGGTGACTATTAGAGGTTTGTCCTCTACATCCAGAGAACCAAAGTGGTCCCAGATCCACTACAAAAATCGAACACTTGTATTTTTAGGCTTGTTTTCCTCACTCTCTTGCTGTTGCTCTTGTGACCAGGTAGTTCAGCAGGTGAATTCATGCCCGTGGCAGGGACAGTGTTTTTGTCCATGAATTCCAGGTTGCCAGGAGGAGGAATTGGAGTCTTTGGGCTCAGTGTCCCTCTGCCCCTCCCAGCTGAGTGTGCCCTGACCTGCTGACCTGGCAGGGAAAACCCTGCATGACGCTGCCTGAGCCCAGAATCTTCTGGTTTTTGCCATCCCCTGGAAGAGAAACCCCTTCCCACTTCCTTCAAAATGTCTTGCTTGCCCTTTTGTGCCCTTAATTCCTGTTGGCCACGTGCCTGCTGGGTTCCCTCTGCCCTCTTTTCCTCTCGGTTCCTGTGAGGAAGGACCAGCTTAAGCTGCTGACCAGTCTTAAGACCCGAGTGAGATCCTACCTTGTGTCTAGGTGGGCATGGAGAAGACAATCCTGCTTTCTGGTACCTCTGCATTTTAACAAATAAAAAGGCACTTTCTACCTCCTTTCTTCTGTCCCCAACTTACCCCCCTTCCCCTTGGGGTGTTTGGAGTTTTGGGAGGAGCAGTGGAAGCAGAGCAGTCTGTCAGTCCTGTCAGAGTGCTGGGGGCTGACTCAAGGCCAGGGACACCATCCCAATGGGAATGGCCCAGGCAGTGGCCTGGAGTGGCTTTGGGGCACTACTGGTGTTGTAGGGTTTGGAAAACAATCCCTCTCCCTCCTGTTTTGCAGCTCAGCAGGACTGTGGCTCCTCTTGTGTTTGTGGAGTGTCGAAGCATCTTTCTCCTGCCTTCTCCCCCCTCCTTGATTTGGGACAATAAACAGGTGTCTGTGCTTGGGATAGGTGGCAAAATGGTTAAAAAAAACCCCAAAATGACAATTAAATTGATGTCCTGCTCTCCCAGTGTCAGTGCCAGGGCCCTTCAGCCTCCGCTGGCCTCACATCACTCCAGCTGCTCCTTCTGTCCCTGACATTCCTGACTGGCAGATGCAGGGCAGTTCTCTGGTTCCTTTGCTCTGGGGTTCCTTAGTTCTCTCCTGTCTCCCTCAGCAGTTCTCTAGAAAAGGATGGAGAAGAATTGCTGATGGGAAAAGCTGCTTTTTTTGGGGGCTGCAGTGAGATGGAGCCCAGAGCTGGAGCGATTGCTGAACCCCCCCAGGCAAAACCGAGTTCCTGAGGGGTTTGGAACAACTCCTTTGCCTTGAACTTGCCCCTCAGCTTAGACTGGGATGGCAGTGGGGGTTTCTGCAGTTGTCTCTGTGTCCTCCAAGGCCACAGCAGTGCTGGGGGGTGAGGATGCAGAGCAGTGCCATGGGCAGGTTCATCAGCTCCAGGTGACTCGTGAACGTGCTCCTCTCCTCCCTCACCCTGTTGAGCTGCTGGAGATGCCCCTCCAGACCTTCCCTCGGGTTATTAATTAGATGTGACAGCTCAGCCTCTGCCTCTGAGCTCTCCTGCTTCCCACCACGTCCCCTGTGTGTCCCAGGTGGGATTCCTGCCCCAGCTCCTGCTTTCCAAGGGAAAGTCCTCAAACTGCTGCCCTGGATGTTGAGGGGGTTGTTTTGCAGCTGCCAAGGATGGTCCCTGCTCTCTCAAGGGCATGGACTACATAAGTTGTTATGGATCACTTACTCCACCAAGAGCTTTTGTGCTCCTTTTTTTTCTTTTTTTCCTGTTCTAGAGCTTTTTCCTCCTTTTTTTTTTTATTTTTCCTCAGATTTATTTTTTTTTCACACAGCCCTGTGGACAGGTAGGAATTCCCTCCTGTGTCCTCCTGGAGTCCAGACAACACACTCCAGGGGGTTGGATGTTGTACAGACCCCACTCAAGGCATGACACTTCTACTATTTATTCATTTTTCTGGGAGAGGGAGTTAATATTTTCCCTGCAGGTATTGAGCCTGATAATCTGGACATGTTTCTTCCAAGCAAGAGAGTTGTTCAGTAGGAGAAATGCTCCAGGTAGGAGTTGAAATGCTCCAGGTAGGAGTTGAAATAGTCCTCATTGAAGAAGGTGGAGAGGGAAAAATGTTGTTTCCAGGAGAACTGTTTTGAAGTCAGTTAAATATTGAATTTGCTCAGTGATAGCTCTGGGTGCTGCTGTGTGATATCTGGGCTTCTGCATCCTCCAATTAACCCTTAAAACACTGGGATTGATGAAGAAAAAAAGGGAAGAACTGAGAAACTTCCCATCTAACGAGAAGACAACTGAGCTGAGAACAAATAGTTGCTTTAGGGCTGGAGCAGTTTGATCCTGGCATGTCTTAAACCCCTGTTTTATTAGAAAAGCACTGTGGAGAAAGTTTTCTTTTGAAACAATCCTACAAATTTCTCCTCAAAATCCCACCCTGGGTCTGCTTCACATTATCTGATGCCTCTCCAGGGAAATTGCTTGGGAGTTGTTTTTTGGGGTTTTTTTTTTTGCCTTAAAGAAGAGCAGAAACATGTGAATTGTTTCCCCAGAGCTGCAGCCTCTATCTCCAGACGAGAGGGAAGCACATTGTTTTGTGCCTTTGATATGATCCAGCCAGAAAACAGCCTTAGGGGGGAAAAAAAAAACTTCCCAGTCCTTGGCAGCAGGGCTGTCTTTCTGTCTCTCTCTTTTTTTTTTTTTCCCCTGTCAGTGCCACAATGTTCAGTGTTCTAATAACTCCAGATTAAACTCACATGGGGCATCTCCAAAGTCCTTTGTAAGACTCGAGGTCAAAACTTGCTGAAAGTTCAGAGGGACGAGTCTCATTTTCCTAATGAACACCAAAAAAAAAAAAAAGTTCCAGGGTTATTTTGGAATTAGGTCTAAGAAACTGGTACAAGAAGCTACTTTAGGGCTGTAATTTAGTGGCAGTGCAGCCAATTTGTAGCGGCTGCTGAAAACTTTCCACCTTTCCGGGCTGAACCCTGCGAAATTCAGGTCACCAGGGTGATGGGGGGGGCTCTGTGGACTCCATCGGTGGCCTGGCTGTTCCTGCCCCTGGAAAAAGCTCATGGAATTTCACAGGTTGTTTCTTTTGGTTAGGCCTGAGCCCTCTTTAATTGAGGGATGTCACGATTTATTCGAGGGCAGCAGCATCTCATACGGACACACTTGGAGTCTCAGAGTTCCAGGATGGTTTGGGTTGGGAGGGACCTCAAAGATCATCCCATCCCACCCTCTGCTATGGGCAGGGACACCTTCCACCAGCCCACGTTGCTCCAAGCCCCGTCCAGCCTGGCCTTGGACACTTCCAGGGATGGGGCAGCACATCTTGTATCAAGTAAAACGAGTTTTAACAAATATTTTTGTGATTTCTTCAATATTCCTGTGCGAGGTGCTTTTGGAAGGTCACTGCTGAACCCACAGGGAAGGTGGTGGGAGGTGAACTCAACTTCAAGTTGAACATTTCTCAGTAATAAAGCAGGACAACAGAAGAGGGAAAACACCAATCATTACTATTTCTTTATCTTACTGCTCTTCCATTTTCTCCGTAGTAGTTTTTGTCGGGTCTTGAGTAAAATCTCTTCTTCCCCTTTCCTTAAATATTTATAGTTTTGGTCTAAACATAAGGTAGTTGAGAATTTAGCTGAATATAGTAGAAGACACAACACTATTCAAGTGCTTAAAGCCCAGAATAGGCCATCAGGCTTGTGTCTGGTTGCGTCATCTGACGTGGAGTGTTTATAATTTTGGGTTGGATTAAGCTAATAGAGCATTTAACTACTACTGGATCTGCGGGTGGGGATAACTGGGAATTCTTCTATGGAAGAATTTAAAATACATCTGTGGCTTGAGGCTTATGAGAAATGATAAACTGAACTCACTGCTGTGACCAGTCCTTTTTGTCCCACGTCTCCATATTCTCTCATTATTGGTTGTAGCTCCAGGAATATCCCTATTCCTGTGGGTTTGTGGTGGGGACCCTTATTATATTTTTATTATCTATATTTTTGTTATATATTCTTATTATGTATTTTTATTAAATATGTTATTATCTGGTTTAGTATGTATTTTATGACATTAAAATATTATTACAACATATCAAAATTATATTACAATATATCAAACATATTTTATCTATTTTATTATATATTTCATTATATATTTTTAATATATTGTTATAGATTTTATAATATATAATATATAATATATAATATATTTTCATTAAGTATTTTATTAAATATTTTTTGAAGTATATATTTTTAAAGCATATATTTTGTTATTATATATATTCTTTGATTCTGGACTCCTCTTGAAAACCAGTCAGATCATACAAATAACACGATTATGAATCTCTCCTTGAGGCTGAAATTGTGGTTTTCTGGAATCTACTTTTAAAATACATGAGAAATGCCCATTTTTCCATCAGCGCCATCGATTCCTTCAACACAAAGGGGCAAAGGGTGTGTCTTCAACCTTAACTCTCTTGGAATTTGTAGTGGTTTTATTTACTCTTCAAACACAAGGAATATGTTACGGGGATGCTAAACAAGAAACCAGCCAAATATTGGAATCTGTTATCTGGCTCTTTGTATTAATCATTAATTAATAGGGACATTCAGCCCAGTGCCAGAGCAATCCTGTCAATGGAGTGGAAACCTGGAGACTTGTGGCACTGGTAGATCTTGTGGTCAGGAATAATATCCAGGGATTTAGGGTTTTTTTGTGTGTACATTATAATTACCAATGGGTGGGAAAGAGGTCTGGACTCAGACCCTGTTCCTTGTTCTCTGGAATAATCTTGACCAGTCGAGGTTTGTTGTTCTCATCTTTAGGCTAAGCCTGATCTTTGCTTTGGTCTCCCTTTCCCTTCCTCTGCCTGGTGTAGGAAATGGAAGGATCCCATGTCCACCACTCCCCAAACCCATCCAAAGGGTTTGGGTTGGGAAATGAGACCCTGGCCCAGGTTGCCCAGAGAAGCTGTGGCTGCCCCTGGATCCCTGGAAGTGTCCAAGGCCAGGTTGGAGCACCCTGGTCTAGTGGAAGGTGTTGGGTTGGAACTGGATGTCTTTAAGATCCTTTCCAACCCAAACCATTCCATGATTCCATGATGTCTCCCAAGGCAGAAACAGGAGAGGGGAACATCCCATCTCTGGGACAGAGATCAGAGGCTTCGCTGTCCTTCGGTGCCCCTTCCTGTCCCAACTCTTCCAGCTCTGCCAGCAAATCTTTATTATTAGTTCTAAAACAAGGAATTTTGTTCCCTGACATTCTTTGGGATAATGTCAGGTGGGATTTGGGTCTCAGGGAGAGAGGGGCAGGGGATGCCTTGTCTCCATACCTTCTCCCTGGGATGGTGGTGAACCTCTCCATGGCTTGGATGCAAACGGATGCTGGGAACATCCATCTGCTACCAAAATCCATCCAGTGTTCCCTCCTGTGCCTGGGGTGCTCCCAAAAAATCCAGTGTCACAATTCCAACAGAACTACCTGAAGTGGGATGTCAGGCAGAGTTTTGCTTCTGCCGCTTGCTTGAAGAGGACTTTCTCTTCCCTTGGATCCCACGGGATATGTAGGAAGAAGTTTCCAAGTGAAATGTAACTCTGTGATTATGTGTACCCCAAAACTCACCTCAGACCTGTGGAATAACCTCGATTCTCCATCTGATTTTAAATTTCTGTTGCTTTTTGATGGTTTTGTGACTTCACTTTGATTTTTTATTTATTTTTAGCTCTAGCAGCCGCTGCATCCATGTGGTGCCAGGATCTTGTCAGGATTTGTGGGATGCAGTGCTAGAGCCATGCAGGGAATGACTGGCTCCGTAGAGGTTGTTATTTGTTGGGTTTATTTCCATTTCATTTTCCTAAGATTGCTTGAAAGAGGAAGACCTGTTTAATGGCTTGAGAATTAGACTTGTGAGACACTGAAGTAACACGAAATAAAATGTATTTGTGTTCCTTGCCTCGCTCTGGGGAATTTGGGCCCTTCAATCCTCCCAAATTGCTGCGTCTCCAAAGGGTACTTGTAACCACTGAAGCTGCCCTGTGAAAGGCTTTGCTGCTTGGTTCTGCCAATATTGAATGATGTCTGTTATGGAATTGCATAAATACAGCAGGAATTATAAAGGGGGAAAAATCTGTGGTGTTCGGTCATTGTTTTTACTACACTTCAAATTTTTTCTCATTACTTCATGAAATTCCTCTCTAATTCAATCTTTGTCTTTTGTCTTTGCTGCCTTGCAGGGTTGGTACAGTAGGCCTCACTAAACTTAGCTGCAACTAAGAATTTCTCCTACATCAACTGAGTTAAGGCTGTGATGCTCTTGTGGAATGTGGATTAAAAGTGCGTGCTAAGTTCCAAATTCCCAGTTGAGAAGCGGAGAAAGTAAATGTACCACTGCCACCAGCATCAGGACAGCAAACCAAGGGACAAAGAATTTTGAGCCGCGGTGTTGCTCTTTGTTAACTGGCTCACGTGGTGCTTAAGAGACGTTGGCTGGGGGGCGAGAAGTGGACGCCAGCCGGTTTACAAACATGAGGGCCGCCCTGGAGACGGCAGACATTGCCATTGTGGCCCTGTACTTCGTGCTGGTCATGTGCATAGGTTTCTTTGCCATGTGGAAGTACAATCGGAGCACCGTGAGCGGCTACTTTTTGGCAGGGCGTTCTATGACCTGGGTAGCGATCGGTGCCTCTTTGTTTGTGAGCAATATTGGAAGTGAACATTTCATTGGGCTCGCAGGATCCGGAGCGGCGAGCGGATTTGCCGTGGGCGCGTGGGAGTTCAACGCCTTAATGCTTTTGCAGCTTTTGGGATGGGTCTTCGTCCCCGTCTACATCCGGTCGGGAGTGTACACCATGCCCGAATACTTGTCCAAGCGTTTCGGAGGGCATAGGATTCAAATCTATTTTGCAGCGTTGTCTCTAATTCTTTATATCTTCACCAAACTCTCGGTTGACTTGTATTCGGGGGCGCTTTTTATCCAAGAGTCGCTAGGTTGGAACCTCTATCTCTCGGTTATCCTGCTTATCGGAATGACGGCGCTCTTGACTGTGACCGGAGGGCTGGTGGCCGTCATCTACACAGACACCCTGCAGGCCCTGCTTATGATTATCGGTGCCCTCACGCTCATGATCATAAGCATCACGGAGGTCGGCGGGTTTGAAGAAGTTAAGAGGAGGTACATGTTGGCGGCGCCCAACATCACGTCCATCCTGTTGACCTACAACATTTCCAACACCAACTCCTGCAACGTCGACCCCAAGCCCGACGCTCTCAAAATGCTGCGCGAGCCGACGGACGAAGACATTCCCTGGCCCGGATTCCTGCTGGGACAGACCCCGGCCTCCGTCTGGTACTGGTGTGCCGACCAAGTCATAGTCCAGAGAGTCTTAGCCGCCAAAAACATCGCTCATGCCAAAGGCTCCACCCTGATGGCGGGTTTCCTAAAGCTGCTGCCCATGTTCATCATCGTCGTCCCGGGCATGATCTCCCGGATCCTGTTCGCGGACGACATCGCCTGCATCAATCCCGAGCACTGCTTCCAGGTCTGCGGGAGCAGGGCCGGCTGCTCCAACATCGCCTACCCCCGGCTGGTGATGAAGCTGGTGCCGGTGGGGCTGCGGGGCCTCATGATGGCCGTGATGATCGCCGCGCTCATGAGCGACCTGGACTCCATCTTCAACAGCGCCAGCACCATCTTCACCCTCGACGTCTACAAGCTCATCCGGAAGAGCGCGACGTCCCGGGAGCTCATGATCGTCGGGAGGGTCTTCGTGGCGTTCATGGTGGTGATCAGCATCGCCTGGGTGCCCATCATCGTGGAGATGCAGGGCGGGCAGATGTACCTGTACATCCAGGAGGTCGCGGACTACCTGACCCCGCCGGTGGCCGCCCTGTTCCTCATGGGGATCTTTTGGAAGCGCTGCAACGAGCAGGGGGCCTTCTACGGCGGCATGGCCGGGTTCGTGCTCGGCGCCGTCCGGTTGATACTGGCGTTCATTTACCGCGCTCCGGAGTGCGACCAGCCGGACACGAGGCCGGGCTTCATCAAGAACATCCATTACATGTACGTGGCCACGGCCCTGTTCTGGATCACTGGGATCGTGACCTTCGTGGTCAGTCTCCTGACCCCTCCGCCCACGAAGGAGCAGGTCCGGACCACCACCTTCTGGGCCCTGAAGAACAGGAGCGTCAAGGAGACGGCGGCCAAGGGGGAGCTCTACAAGGCGCAGGAGAAGAGCATCCTCAAGTGCAACGAGAACGCCAACCACATCATCCCCAACGGCAAGTCCGAGGAGAACCTGAAGAACCTCAAGCCGGAGGACATCAACCTCCTGGTGACCTGCAGAGACGACAGCAACCCGGTGATCTCGGTGAGCCACTCCGAAGTCGAGACGCCGGTGGATTGTTACTCCAACGGCCAGGCGGCCCTGATGGGCGAGAAGAAGCACGAGGAGGAGACTGAGGACCCAGAGAGACATTTGAAATTCATAGATTGGTTCTGTGGCTTTAAAAGTAAAACCATGACCAAGAGAGCTGTTCGGGAGGTCGAGGAAGAGACTGTTTGTTTACAAATGCTGGAAGAGACTCCAAAAGTTAAACTATTACTAAATACTGGACTGGTCTGTGTGTGTTCGCTTGGAATATTCATGTTTGTCTACTTCTCTTTGTGAGTGAATAGTGAACTTTTAAGGGTATGGCTGAACATACAGAAGTTGATACAGGTCTCTGGAGATTGTTTTTTTTTTCCTGTTTTTTTTTGTTTTTTTTTTTTGAATTTCAAACAACATAACCACAACCCAGGCATTGTTTACGCTATAATTGTAAGATCAACTCAGCTTTAGCCTATTTCCAGACCATTTGAGACGTGTTGTCCTCTCTCTGCTCAAAGCAGAACCTGTCCTGTGGTGGCTTTTTCTTTTTTCCCTTTTGTGGTTTTTTTATTTTTTTGTTGTTTTTTTTTTGTTCCATTTGCAGTACTAACCTTTTGTTTTTTACGTGTATAAATATACCAAAGGCAGGCAGGTGGCTGTGTTTGAAGTCAGGCAGTTCCAGCTCAGTCAGCATTAAGATAACGAGTAATCATTTACCAGTGTGGAAAATCTAAATGATCAAAGCTGTGTCAAAAGGTTTTTAAATGTAGAGCTGTGATGCACATCCTGTAAAATAACTGTATTCCCTTGGCCAACTTAGCACTTCTTAATTTTGCTCACTGCTTTCAGTTGTTTTTATTTTTTTTTTTTTAATTCAATCTCTCATTTCTCTTATGGCAACAACAGGGAGTTATTTTGTCTCATTTTATAGCACTTAAAACATGGTAGTTGTTAGTAGCTTTCTGGTTTTATTTTTTCTTTGTAAGAGAAGTTTTGTCTTTTGTTTTATTCTTTTTTTTAATCCACTGTAAATTCCAGTACTGAAAAATTGCTGTATTTAAAAAAAGAAAAAAAAAGGGAAAAAAAGAAACAACAAACCAAACTGAAAAAAAAGCCTGGACATGACAAACTGTCACTGGAGGAGGAGGACAAAGAAATAATCTTTATTTGGGTTTTGTATTCAGCAGGGTGG
This sequence comes from Neopelma chrysocephalum, assembly GCF_003984885.1. NCBI lineage: Eukaryota > Metazoa > Chordata > Aves > Passeriformes > Pipridae > Neopelma > Neopelma chrysocephalum. The sequence goes on from NW_020897883.1 coordinate 78,528, forward strand.
GAAGGGATCTCTGGAGATCATCCAGTCCATCCCCCTGCCAAGGCAGGTGACACGGGAACGTGTCCAGGTGGGTTTGGAACGTCTCCAGAGGGAGGAACTCCCCTCCCTCCCCGGGCAGCTGTTCCTGTGCTCTGCCACCCTCCGTGGAAAGATGTTTTTCCTCATGTTGAGGTGAAACTGGTGTTTTAGTTCATGGCCATAAGGCCAAGAAGATAATTTCAGCCTCTTCAGTCTCTGAACCTTCAGGACACAGTTAACATTAGGCTCTTTTTAGGGAAAAAAATCTGTTTGTATGTTCTGCCACTTGGGAAGAAGAGAAATGTGAGGCTCTATGTGTTGTTTTCCACACTGGAAAAGGCCTGTTTTCCTGTGCTGTGGATGTCTGGAAGGAGTCTGTCCCCAGCCCTGCTGCTGCTGCAGGTGGAGTCTGGGAGGGGAGAAAAGAGCAAAGGGGGAGTGGGGGAGAGAGGTGAAAGTGCTCCTTATTTTCCAGAGTCCTCTTGCCTCATGTTTTCTCCCATTTCCCCTTTCACCCTGTCAAGCCTCCTTTTATTATTTTTTTGTGAGGAATCCCAGAATGATTGAGGTTGGAAAAGACCTCTGAGCTTGAGGTGACCCAGCACCACCAGAGCACTGAGTGCCACATCCAGCCTTTCCTCCAACACCTCCAGGGATGGTGATTCCACCTCCCTGGGCAGCCCAGTCCGATATCTAGTGGCCTTTTCTGGGAAGAAATTCCTCCTAATTCCTCCAGCCTAAAGCTCCCTCCTCCCAACAGCTCCCCAGGGATTCCGTGTCAGGAGATGAGGAACGTGTGCCACCACAATCTGTGTCGGGAATCCAGGTCTGCCCTCGTGATTCTTCCAAAAAAAGTTCATTTCTCCCAGACAATTAGTAGGTCTCCAGCTGCTGAGGATCTTTCCCTGCTGAGGGATAAATCCTGAGGCAGGGATGAGCAATTCCCAGGTGTGCAGCACGTGGAGCTCAGCAGGCCTAAAGGTGGCAGAGCTCAGTCCACCTCCCTGTTTTTGGGTGCAGAGCTGACAGTGTGTGGCTGCCCTTCCAGTATTAAACCCCCTCCCAACTCCAGGACAGAGTGGTCATATCCAGGCTTTCCATGGAAATAATTCCTCCAGTTGTCTTTGCTCCCGAGCTCGTTCAGGGCTTGGGAGAGAACAAACTGGCTGGACCAGAAACGATCTGAGGGACCATCTGAGTGTTCAACTAAATCAGTTCCAGGGTCCAGCGACATTTCCTTGGCACAGAAACAAGAACCAATTCCTGAGAAATCCGTCTGTAGAGATGAAATTGGGGTCAATCCTGCCTTTGAGGGCTGGAGAAGGTTTCCTTTCCAGCACGGTGGTGCCGTAACCCGTCCACATTTAGCAGATCACGGGTCTGTTTGCAGGTGAAATGGTTCCACTTCCATTTTTGTGGGTGGTTTTTTTCCTGTTAGTTTTGGTGGTGTTTTTACATCGATCAAATCTCGTTCATTCCGAAACTCTAAACAGAGGCTGAGATGCCCCCACTTTCCTCCACTTCCTTTAGTTGTTGCTGCTGGGAAGTCGACTGCTCTGAGGTGGAGGAGTTGGAATGTTGTTGCAATCTGTGTAGAAAGAGTCATCATCCCTGGTCGTGGTGACAAGACACATCTTCTTACCATTTCGTGTGGCTGGTTTCGTTCAGAACATGATTTAAAATCCTTTTTAATGGCCAAAATTAAAAAGGGTGCGTGAATTAATGGCATCTCAAATGACTTCATTAGTGGGCTGAGCTGGGAAGGATGGGAAGATGTACAAAGTACCTGGATTTTTAGTTTTTTTTGTCCAGAGGATAAAACGACATCGGGATAAAACAACATTCGATCTCGTAGTGGGGATGGAAAAAACAACAACTCGTGGAGGGTAAAGATCATCTCAGTCCAACAACCTCTTCTTGAAAAGGCTGGGATCTGGCTAAAAAAAATGCCTCCTTTGGCACAGGGAAACAGCCTCATGTGCCAGGCACTGTCCCTTGGGAACTTGGCGCGTGTTTTTAGGAGCGGCCGGTGCTTGGCTTTTCCAGGCCGCCCCTCTTTGCTCTCAGTATTAACAAATGCTTTGCCACAACCTGTTCAGCCAGGTTTGCTCAGGGACCCTTTGGCTTGGCTGCCATCGCCTCACCTGTGCTTGCTCTTTTTTTTTTTTCCCAGGGTGCCTTAAAAAAAGGTTGGGAAGTTGAAGGCGCGGCTTTTCCGCCCGCCCGAGGAGGGCTTTGCTTCCAGTGGCTTTTTCCCTGCTCGTTTGAACTCCTCTTTGCCTTCCCCAAATGATTTAAAGAGGACACCCGAAGGGGTTGTTAATTCCCAGGTGTCACTGTAACTACAATCCATGGAGGAATCACCCTCGGAGGGTGGGAGTCAAGTCCCTCCCAAATGTGGAGCCTGAGATGCTCCATCTCCCAGTTCCAATATTCCCACTTCCCAAACCAACGAGTTGCCACATTAATCACAGTGATAATTGGCAGGCAGCCTATTTATTACTTAATAAATTAATACTCTGAATCCCCCCCCCCTCATCTTCGGACCTGTTATTGTGAAGAAGCTTTTAAGCAAATTATTTCTCCGGGTTTTTTTTTTTCTTTTCACATTTAAAAATGTGGGTTTATTTCTGTTTTCGTGGCATAGAGGTCATAGAACTTGCTGGTGTTCTTTGCTGCAGATAACCACTTAATAAAAGGCCTTTGTTATAAAAAAATAGATATATTTATAAGGCTTCAAGCAAGCTGCCTTTTGGTACCTCACCCTGTGTTATGGACCTTGGGAGAAGTTGCTTGAGGATTTTTTTATAGCGTAAACATGCCTTTGCTAGTCATGGAAGGTGTTGAGGAGTTTTGGGTTGAAACACCGATTTTTTTGGGGGGCTGGTAAAATTCCAAAGCGTTTCCCAGAATGGACAATCAGTTCCATAAATTTTGTGGCCTCCTCCTCCTCCTCCTTGGTGGGACTGGTGGGTGGTGCAGGAGGAGATCCAGGAGGACACTTGGCTTTTATCGTGGTTTATTTATTGCCTTGAGCTGAGAATGACAGGCTGGAAAAACTGATTTTTGGAATGACAGCTTTTTTTTTTTTTCCTCTTGGTATTTCCCTTAACTTATTTTTTTTTTCTGTTAAGATATTTGAATATTCTCCCAGAAATGGTCGAAGCCTTTTATTTAAAAAAAAAAAAAAATTAAAAAAAAAAAGAAAGGGCTTCTTGAGAGCTTAATAGCAAATTTTGGGAGACTGTTCTTATTTAAGTTTTTTTTAAATGACTGATTTGATGCTTTTCTCTGCCAAAGTTTAGGGGTGGGGTTTGTTTTTTTTTTTTGTTGTCGTTGTTTTTTGTAATTTTTCCTGGTAGCTTTTCCTCGAAGGAAACGGTGGGAGATTGTAAGAAATAAAAAAATGGCCTTCAGTATATATTGTATTGTGTATTTTTACTTCTCTTCTGTGTTTCCCTGATCCCAGAAGGGCCAACATGAGACTTCTGATGCGAGTCATGAGCCCTGTAACTGAGGAGGGAAATGAGTCCATTTCCTGGGGGTTACAGTGGAGAGGGCAGAGCCATCCGAGGGTCTTAGAAGATGCTTTTGACTTTAAAACAGCTTTATTTTTTTTATATATCTATTTTTTTAAATCCTAAGATAGAGGAGGTGTTGGGAGATGCTCCCTTTCAGAGAACAGGATACATGGAAGAAGTTGGAGTCGGGAAGCTCCAGCTTTTTTTTTGAGGAAATCTTTGGATTTAGCATGTACAGCAAAGCAAAATTACTCATCTGTTCATTTGGTATATTCTGTATGTTCTGTGCCCTTAAATGTAATTGTTTTGAAAAGAAAACTAACCTTGTCATGTGATGTTAAAAAAAGCAGATTTCTGTGCAATGTTTTAATTTCTTTTTTTAAAAGAAAAAAGAGAAAATGTTTGTATATAATTCAATGGTTTAATGTGCTTTAATTGGCCTGAGGTAAAGAGTAGTCCTAGAATGTAAACATATATAATTAGGATTTCTGATTTCACTGTGAGATCTCTGAACTCTTGGTTGTTTTTCGGGTTGGGGTTGTTTTTTTGGGGGGGTGTTTTTTGGGGTTTTTTTTTATGGCAAAGTGGTTTGTTTTGGTTCCGAAACACTTTGATTTTTCTGTTCCTGGTGTTGGTTTAAAGGCTTCACTTCTGTTCTGATCTCGAACTCACGGTCTAGTGACATCTGGTGACACTTGGCATTCTCAGTTTTTCACTGTGTAAGAGTCAGACACACTTGGGGCAAAACCGGTGGTGATGCGACAAATTCTCTGTGTCTCTTGAGTCCACGTTTTTAAAATGAGGTGGTTATAAAAATAGTTGCTGTGCAAAAAAATGTTAGTAGTCTTCTTCAAGAAGAAAGCGAAATTTTCTAATCTCACTCGAGCAGTCTCTTCATTCATCTTCTCTTCTTTTCCAAGCACGGTGTCAAAGTGATGCTGCTTTACCTTGTATCTCTGATAGAATGTTGTTTTTTCTTTTTTAGGGATCTGTGAAGTAGTTTTGGGTTTTGTTGCTGTTGGATTTTTATATAAAATACCAGTTAATGAACTGCCTTTTTTTTTTTTTTCTTCTCTGGGTTTTTTTGGGGGGTTTTTTTGGGTGTTTTTTTTTTTAAACTCTTCGACTAAAAATACATTTCAGACCAAAACCAAATGATATCATATAGCATTTGAAACCTGCCTTTTTTCCTTGGCCCTTGTTTTATTTGAAATAAGCCAAATGGGCATGTAGATAAGATCACTATAATGGAGCCAGGTCTCTTTTGGTAAAGTGTTATTTAAAGGTCTGTTAAGATCTTATAAGACAAATATACTGAAAAACAAAAAAATTACTGTAGTAGGAATATAGATTTAGAAGTGTTAATGAGGTTAATACAGCTTAATTATATTGTAAGTTGCTACTGTCCTTAATGACAAGCTTTTTGTCATAGAAACGATGTATGATAAATTAATTTTGGTCTAGTGTATAGAATTCTCATATTGCTATCAATCTTTGAAGTAAATCTGATGCAAAATTCTCCTAGTTAGCATTGCTGGCCCTGTGTATACTGTTCTTTGTATCCTGTATGCATATTATTTTGCCTCCTGCATTAGTCTTCAAACTAAAAACTCTTATTAGAGAGTATTTGGATACTTCAGACTGTGTTTCTTGCAGTTTACATTCCTTTACCATGGCATTTTTTTGTCCTGTCCAAAAGTATTGTATGGAAATGTTTCAAACTTCTGTACAAAGTTTCAATAAAAATAGAGACAAAAAAAAGAAAAAAAAAAAAGACCAACGAACCAACAGAACAGAGATTTGTGGAGCTGGTTTGGAGTGTTCTTCCAACCCTGGGGGTAAAAAGAGGCTTCCTGGCTTTCCCCTGAGATTCCAAGGCCTCTGGAAGCAAAGGGAGGGCAAAACCAAAGGGGATTCTTGAGAACTGCAGGAAGAACTTAAGGATCTGAAATACGAAAATCTTTGGGCCAACTCGTGTGGGAAGGTGGGATCGGGATGGGCTGGGATGGAATTCCACGGCCTGGAGCCGGCAGGGCACAAAATGTGGGAGAACCCACCTCTAGGAGAGGCCCTGGGTTGGATATTGTGCAAAATTATGATTATTTTGGGGCGTTTTCTTCCTTTAACTGCCCAGTTCAGCTGCTCTTTAACCAGTTCTTGAGTGGGACAAGCCCCTTCTTCCGTGATTGTGGAGTGTCCTTCAGTATCTCCAGTTTATCCTCCTGGGATTGCCCTTCTGTGTCTGCCTTGTTGGGATCCAGCAACCAGTCTCTGTGCCCAAGTTTTCCAAGGAAACTGTGCCAGCTCTGATCCCGTTTTCTCCCTGGTAGGAAGCAGCTGGAGCTTGTGGTGGGCAGTGCTTGGATCGTGTCCTTTGGGGAGGGAAAACCTTCAGCCCAAAGTTTTGTTTGCCCAAAGTAAAATATCAACAAACAGGAACCTTCCTCTTCCCAATCCCTCTCATCCCTGTCCCCCCATAAGGACATATTTAAACTTGGAAAACGTGGGAATTGTGACTTCTTCCTTGTCCAGTGGTGGTCCAGCAAGGAGAGGTGCTGTTGAATCACCTGTGGATTGGGAATTAAGATGCTCTTTTGGAGATGGGATGTTGGCCAAGGCCGTGAGAAGGATCTGCACTCAGATTTTCACCTGCTGAGAAAGTGCATTAATCAAATTATTTCTTGGGTTCTCTTCTTTTGCCGGTGTGTTGTGAGAGAAAAAGGGAAGCTTTGCTGTTGTTGGTTTCAAGGAGTGGATAAAAAAAACCATTTTTGGAGAGGAAGCTTTGGATTTGGGATGAAAAATAAGGCACTTTCCTACCTGCAAACTTGGCTTGGATTTGTGATTTCCAGGAGGGAGCGGGACTCCGGTGTTTTCATTAGTTAGCTGTTAATTAATGGGTTGTTTAATTAGTTTATTAGGTGTTTGCTCAGCAGATTCCCATTTCAGTGATTTGAAAAGAGGTTCAAGAAGCCTCTTTGTCACCAGCTGGTTGTGTTTGTGTTGGCAGAGACCCCGTCAGTCCCCAATTTCCTGATGGTTGAGGCTTTAATGTTCCTCTGGGTGTGGAGTTCTGGCCCAGGTGAGTTGTGGGCAGGTCCAATCCCTGCTGCAGCAACATTTATTTAGAGGGTTCACTGGAAAAACCACCCTGGGGATGGTGGGAATGAGTCCTCCTGAGGGGAATTCCCTCTCCTGGGACGTGGCTTTCCCAGTTTGCCCTGTGGATGTTTTCTGGTGCTGGGACAGGGAACAAACCAGGTTTCATCTCTGGACTTGCTTTCTTCACATCTCATCAGGTTGGACTTGATTTGCTTTTTTGATGTTTTGGGGCTTTATTTTTGAGGTGTTTTGGGGGTTTTGAGGTGTTTGTGACAGGAGAAGGCAATAATTTGACTTCATGGTCGTGGTGTTTATAACCCTTGCATTTGTCAGCAACTATTTTTAATACTTACCCAAACCCTGAAACTACTTTATAAGTTACTTTTGTGTATCCCAGTGTATTTATTGCAGCACGTGGCAGAATTTGGGCAAGAAATTGCCAAGGCTCCCTCTTCATTTTGCACATCAATTGGTGCAAACAGTGTGACTTGCACCTTAAATGATCTTCTGGTTCAGAGACAAGGAGAGTTCATGACCTGCAAAACTGAGAGGATTTTAAAATGATTGTTATGGTCCTCGGGACAGGCTTTGGAGAGGTTTAATTAACCATGTTCAGCTTTTTCTTAGTCCTGTGGCATTAAGGATGTTCGGGATGGGTGTGACTGGAGCTGGGAAGGGGCTGGAGCAGCAGGAGGGGCTGAGGGAGCTGGGGGGGCTCAGCCTGGAGAAAAGGAGGCTCAGGGGGGACCTTCTGGCTCTGCAACCCCCTGACAGGAGGGGGGAGCCGGGGGGGGTCGGGCTCTGCTCCCAGGGAACAAGGGACAGGAGGAGAGGGAACGGCCTCCAGCTGTGCCAGGGGAGGCTCAGGTTGGCCAGGAGGAGGAATTTCCTGCTGGAAAGGGTGGTGAGGCCTTGGCAGGGGCTGCCCAGGGAGGTTTGGAGTGCCCAGCCCTGGAGGTGTCCCAGGAAGGCCTGGCCGTGGCACTCAGTGCTCTGGGCTGGGGGACAAGGTGGGGATGGGGCACAGGGGGGATCCATGGGCTGGGAGGGCTTTTCCAACCTCAGGGATTCTGGGATTCTGTGTTAGGGAGGCCATCAGGGGAACAAGCCTTCCTAAGGTCAAGTGGTGCCTCGTGAAGCAAACATGAGCATCCAGAGCTGGAGAACAGATGCCACAAAATCTTGGTCAGAAGCTGAGATCCCTCCTGTCCGAGTGGTTACTCTGGGAATATGTTGTGGGTTCGTGCTGAGCACCCTGTTGATGGTTCCGGGGTGTCTTCATTGCCGAGCAGCACTCGCAGGGCACCCAGGCCTCCTGTGCCCCTCACACCTCCCACCCCAGGGGAGCACAGGGAGCTGGGAGGGGCACAGATGGCACAGGAGATCCCAAGGGACATCCCAGACCATGTGCTGGGGAAGGAGGAGGACAGGGGGGATGTTTGCAGTGGTGGTGTTTGTCTTCCCAAGCCGCTGTTATCCGTGACAAGGCCCTGTTCTGCCAGGATGCCCCTGGGAAGTGGGGAAGGAATTCCTTCTTTTGGCTTTGCAGGGCTTTTGCTTCACCCATTAAAGTGTCAATATTTCAACCCATTCCTTCTCTCATTCTCCTCTTGGGATTTTCTCTCCCCCCCCTACCCCCCGTGGCCGTGTGGGGCTTCCCTGCTGCTCAGGGTTAATCCATGACATTCCCAAAGCAATTGTACCGGGAGAACCTCTGCCAGTTGGGAGCTGCCTGCACGAGTTCTGGGTTGGATTTTGGGAAAAGGTTCTTCCCCCAGAGCTCCAGGAGGGTTTGGACAACGCTCTGAGGGACGGGGGGGATTGTTGGGGTGTCCTGGGCAGGGCCAGGGGTTGAACTGGATGATCCTTGGGAGTCCTTCCTACTCAGGACATTCCATGATTCTATTCCCTGTGGGGAAAAGAAGTCACTGAAAGTTCAGGGTGTCTAAAAACCGGCAGGTTGTTGCTTTGGGGAGAGGAATGGATGCCCTGAATTGGCAAATTGCAACCGTGTGTCCCCTCCCAGTGTCTTCAGGGAGAGGTTTTCCAGGGAGGGGGTGTCCGTGTGTGCATTTCAAAGGCCAGGGAGAAAAGAGGGTTGGAAAATAACTCCCTCCCCATCTTTTTGTTAGGGGTTGAGGGGTCTTTTCCACTCTTCATTATTTAAGCTTAATGAATATATAAATTAAACTTGATGAAGTCTGCTTGCAGTTGTGGAAGGACCACAACTTGTAGTTTCTGATGAGCTTGGTCTTAGCAAGTTTCTGATAAGCAGAATTTGGAGATCAGGAGTCCATATTATATTATATATTATATGTATATAATAAATACTTGGAGACCATTGAAGTCTGTAGTATAATTTATTCTGGTTGGAAGAAGAGTTTTAAGTTTCCAACGGGAGCTTTAAGGAAGGGGTTTAATGGATTCTGAGATGATTCTGCCCAGAGAAGCTGTGGCTGCCCCTGGATCCCTGGAAGTGTCCAAGGCCAGGCTGGACAGGCCTTGGAGCAACCTGGGCTGGTGGAAGGTGTCCCTGTCCATGGCAGGGGGTGGAATGAGATGATCTTTAAGGTCCTCCCAACCCAAACCATTCTGTGATTCCATGAATTTGTGGCCAATTAAACTTGAATTATTTCTAGTAATAAACCCTTGAAACCTCCCTGAATCTTGGTGGATTGGGTTGCTGTTCATCTCAGACTTAAAAGACCCCTTCTTGGAAACTCTCAAGACTCTCAGCTCTCTAAAAATGAATTAAATCCAGCAAAGTTCAGTGCTGAGGCTGATGTGTTAATTTAGCTGTGACTTGGTATTTCGAGGGGACTTGGATTTTTGGCTCAGTTTCTTCTGTATTTTTTCCTTTGATCTTAAATGTTGAGTTAAAAATAAAAAAGATACATCGTAGAATTCAGATTCTTTGAGGGAAAAAAAGGTGGATTTGGGGATAGGAGAGACACTGGCATCACTTTGACTCGAAAAGTTGCTGCTTCCTCTGCATCCAGGTCCCCTGTTCCCCTCAGGTGAAGCTGCTGGTTCCTGGGCTTACACCCCATCAAAATGCTCATTAAAGATCTGTTTTGGGGCATGGGCTGTTATTTTTAATTCAGACTGAGTCAGTTTTGATCACTTCCCCCCAAACCTATTTTTGGTGGCTTTGCCTGCTGTGATTTTTCTCACTATTCCCAAATGAGTTTCTGGAACAGTCTCCTGCCTTTGTGTCCAGTCAGTGTTGGATGGAGAGAGGAAATGGGGGCATGGGCAGGACATGGGGGAGTTTTCCCAGTTGTTCCTTATCCTACCTGGGGCAAAATGGTGCTGTTGGAGTTCCAGAACCCTCTCTGTCCCTGCCCCATGTCCAGCTTTCCCTGAATTTATCCAACTCTGGGAACCCCAACACAAGAAAGAGGTGGATCTATTAGGAGTGAGTCTAGAGGAGCCCATGGAGATGATCCAAGGGCTGGAGACAAGCTGGGAGAGCTGGGAATGTCCAGTCTGGAGAATAAAAGGATCCAGGGAGACCTCAGAGCCCTTTCCAGGGACTAAAGGGGCTCCAGGAGAGCTGGAGAGGGACCTGGGGACAAGGGATGGAGGGACAGGACAAGGGGGAATGGCTTCCCACTGCCAGAGGGCAGGGATAGATGGGATATTGGGAAGAGATTCTTCCCTGTGAGGGTGGGGAGGGGCTGGGATGGAATTCCCAGAGAAGCTGTGGCTGCCCCTGGATCCCTGGAAGTGTCCAAGGCCAGGTTGGATGGGGCTTGGAGCAACCTGGGCTGGTGGAAGGTGTCCCTGTCCATGGCAGGGGGTGGCACTGGATGATCCTTAAAATCCCTTCCAACCCAAACCATTCCATGATCCCTCCCCAGCCCTGCCCAGCTCTGCAATTCCAGGCAGGAGTTGGGAGCCCTCCTGTTTTGGGGGCTCAGTTTCCTGGTGGATCCCAGCCTGTTTTTCCTGGGGTGCAGCTCAGCTCCCACATCTCGTTTGCTTCCTACCCCACCTTTATCTGTGTGTGGATCTCTCCTCTCTCTCCTGCAGTGCTTGGACCCTCCCTAGAGCTGCTCTTCTGGCTTGTTTATGCTTTCACAGTAATTGCAGCTTTGCAATTTTGGATTACTCAGCTCGGGCTCGTTCCCCAGGCAGATAAAACCCCAGCCCTGCCATTGGCTGAGTCACATACCTGGCTGTGCTTTTTAATATTAGCTCTAATTTCTTCTTTGCTGACCATTCTTTATCATATAATCTTATTTTTTCATGTCTCCTTGGGTACCAAAACAGGGTGTGACAATTAAGTGGCTCGTTCCACCTTCCCCTTGCTTCTCATGGCAAAGCCTTTTCTGATGCCAGTGATTTTTCTTGGCTGGTTCACCAATCCATGTTTGGATTTTTAATCATTTTCACTGCTCAGTTTCTAATGTTTTATTAAGTAGGAAATGACAGCAAGGAGTTGGTTTTTTCCCCCTTAGTTTTGCTGCTTTTGAACTGCACTTTCTTCTCAACGTAGATTTTGCATTCTTTGATTCTCCCCCTCAGTAAATAATCTCAGGACAAGCTTTGTAACTGTTGAACAACCAAAAAAAAAAAGAAGACATAATTTTCTCTTACTGTTACTGCCTCGAAGGGATGATTGAGCTAATTAGGATGGGTTTATTTCTGTTCCTAATTTGACATGTACCTGCTGACTTTAAATGTTTCCTGTTGAACTGAGCGAGTGGCCAGAAGAATTTCAGCTCTAAAATTAAGTATTTGGTGTCTCCTTCCCTTTCCTTCTCTCAAGACTTCTTGGGGGAGCTCTGGTGCCTTGAGAAAGCTGCTTTCTTGGCCAGATCTGTTTTTCCCATCCCTTGGACTTGCTGTGCTCTCCCTCTGGGTTGGAAGTTGAGTCCTCTCCCGTGGCTCTGGTTCCTTCCCCTGGAAGGGGGTGGTGGCTCCTTGGTTTTTAGGAGGTATCAGCGTCCCAACAGCTCCATTTCCAGCCCTTGTCCCGTTCCTGGTTTGTCCCCGAGCTGTTCTTTGCACCTTCATGGTTGATGAGCTCGTGCCTGAAGACAATCAGAGGATTCCTGTTTTTTTTTCCCCCCTGTTCCCTGTCTTTGACACGTTTCCTGGTCGCCACATGAGTTCTGTGTGACCTCCAGGATCATCCAGTCCCACCCCAGCACCACCAGGATCACCCCTAATCCATGTCCCCAAGGGACACATCCAGACACCTCTGGGACACTCCCAGACACAGGAGGGACTCCAAACCTCCCTGGGACACTTATTCCAAGGCCTGACCACTCCTGCAGGGAAAAATTGTTTCTAATTTCTCATTTGGACCTGCTCTGGGGCAGTTTGAGGTTATTTCCTCTCATCCTTTCCCTTGGATGTGGCAGAAGAACCCGACCCCCCCCCTGGCTCCCCCCTCCTGTCAGGGGGTTGCAGAGCCAGAAGGTCCCCCCTGAGCCTCCTTTTCTCCAGGCTGAGCCCCCCCAGCTCCCTCAGCCCCTCCTGCTGCTCCAGCCCCTTCCCCAGCTCCGTTCCCTTCCCTGCACACGCTCCAGCCCCTCCATGTCTCTCTTCCATGAGGTCCCAGAACTGCCCCCAGGATTTGAGGTGGGCCCAGCCAGGGGTTTGAAGGAGTGTCAAACCTGGCAGTGCCCTGTGGTTGGGGTGACACCTGGGCAGCTGTGACCTGCTGGGAATGGTGGAGTGAACGTGTTTCTCCTGGGCAGCTGGAAGTTTAAAATATGTGGGAGCAGAGAGGGGGGGAATTTTGATCTGTAGAAACAGTCCTTGGGTTACTTCTTCCAGGAGATCTCCCCCAGTTTTAGTTCCTCGCTAATTTTGCTTCCTCACACTCAATTTCTGAATTTTCCACCAGCTCATTTCCAAGGTATTTATTTCTTTGTGTGTAACCAATCCATCTTCACACTGTACACGATTCTTAATCCACCCAGCCTGGATTACAGGAGCTGGGAATGCTCAGGACAGGCTGAGGGAGCTGGGGCTGTTCAGCCTCCAGAGCAGACACTGAGGGAACCTCCCCCAGGTCTGCAGGGTCTGCAGGGAGGGGGCAGAGGCTGGACCAGGCTCTGCTCGGGGGGGCCCAGCAATGGCACAGGAGGAAGGGGCAGGAACTGATGCCCAGGAAGTTCCACCTGGACAGGAGGAAGAACTTCTTGGCTGGGCAGTGACCCAGCCCTGAACAGATTGTCCAGAGGGTGTGGAGTCTCCTCCCTGGGGATATTCCAGACCCATCCTGTGCCATGTGCTCTGGGATGGCCCTGCTGGAGCAGATGACCCTCTGTGGGCCCTTCTGGACCTTTCTGAGAACTCCTGGCTGAAGTGAACCCTGACAAAGTTCACCAAGTTCACTGAGGGTGAAACCAGTGGAAAGGGCTCTGGTTTGACTCTGGAGGCAGAGCTGGAATTACCAACCATGGCTTTCGTGCTCTTGGGAGCTCTTCCTGCTCTCCAGCACCAACATCCTGGCACCAGCTTCCAGCTTCTCCCCTTCTCTCTCCCCCATCTCTGCCTCCCCACATCTGTGGTGCTGGAATTAGTGCTGGCTCTTCAGGAAAAAAATGTTGTGGCTCGTGGGTTGGGAGCCAGGCAAGGCCATTTCCTACGTCCTCAGCTGGTCTGGCTCTGAGGCAAACCAAGGAACCTGTGTCTGTGGCTATTTGGGTTAGGAGAGGCCTATTTATAGTTGGGTTGATGGCTTTAGGCAAGCTCTGATAAACCAGGGCATTTTTTGGAGAGGGGAGAATGAGAGGGATTACAGCGACAAGCTTTCAAACCCAACAATTAGTCCGTGTTTTCGAAGTGGGGAAGGTTGCAAAAATGTGTAATATTTTACAGTCCCGAATGGAAAAATCTGTGGCTTTCTTCTTCTTGTTCTTTTTGTTTGCTTTTGTGTTTTTTTAAATACACGGGGTTTGAATCTTAAGCTTCGTTGTGCTTGGAAACTGCACAGCACGTTGGACTTGGAGCCACTCGGGGAATGTGCTGATCTGAGGGGATGGAAAAAGGAGACAAAAAGCTTGTGTGTCATTTGGGCTTTGAGGGATGTAGAGGAGTGAGGTTACCCAGTAATATTTAATTTAAATCTGCAGGGTGGTTAAGGAGGGTTTGTCGGGGGGGACCTCATGGATCTCTGCAACTCCCTGACAGGAGGTTGTGAGGGGGGAATTCGGGCTCTTCTGCCACATCCCAAGGGAAAGGATGAGAGGAAATAACCTTAAATTGCACCAGGGCAGGTCCAAATTAGATATTAGAAAAAATACTTTCGGTGGAAGAGTGGTCAGGCCTTGGAATAAGTGTCCCAGGGAGGTGGTGGAGTCCCTGTGTCTGGGAGTGTCCCAGAGGTGTCTGGATGTGGCTCTTGGGGCCATGGATCAGGGGTGATCCTGGTGGTGCTGGGGTGGGACTGGATGATCCTGGAGGTCTCTCCCAGCCTTCCTGATTCTGTGGTTTACACTCAGACTTAGGAGCCCAACTTTGAGTCATCTTATGCACGGGGTGACTGAAGACTTACCAAAGTTTTCTCCTGACTGAGAAGAGACGGTGATGTTGGTCTGATCTAATAAAATCTGAATACAGCTGCAAATCAGCTCCTTCATTCCTTTTCCATTCCCAGCTGGTGCCACCTCACAGGCCAGGTAGACTTGGGGGGTGTGTCCTGCTGTGAAATACTGCCAGGAGAGCAGGATCAGGCTGTGCCTTCTGGTTGGCTTTGCTTGGACACCCGTTTATCTTCTGTTCTCTGCAGGAGACCCGTTTCTGAGGTGCTGGAGGAGGTCTAGAGGAGAGCAACGAGGCTGGGGAAGGGACTGGAGCACAAGTGCTGTGAGGAGAGGCTGAGGGAGCTGGGGGGGCTCAGCCTGGAGAAGAGGAGGCTCAGGGGAGACCTCCTCACTCTCTGCAACTCCCTGACAGGAGGGGGGAGCCGGGGGGGGTTGGTCTCTTTTCCCAGGCAACTCTCAGCAAGACAAGAGGGCTCAGGGTCTTCAGCTGTGCCAGGGGAGGTTTAGGTTGGATATTAGGAAGAATTTCTTTGCAGAGAGGGTGCTCAGCCATTGGAATGGGCTGCCCAGGGAAGGGGTGGATTCTCCATCCCTGGAGGTGTTTAAGGACAGACTGGATGTGGCATCAGTGCCATGGGCTGGGAACCACAGTAGTAGTGGACCAAGGGTTGGACTTGATGATCTCGAAGGTCCCTTCCAACCCAGCTGATTCTGTGATTCTGTGATTCTGTGATTCTGTGATTCTGTGATTCT
>NW_020897883.1:93436-98108 GCF_003984885.1 Neopelma chrysocephalum
TGATTCTGTGATTCTGTGATTCTGTGATTCTGTGATTCTGTGATTCTATGATTCTTAAAATACTTCTCGTTGCCGAGAGCGTGTCAGCCTTGTAGTTGTTTTCCAAACATTCTCCCTTGTGCTTCGTGCACGTTCTCCTGGATGTTGTTGGGTGTCAGTACCCCGGTGATTCAGTGCTCAGCAGAGCTCTGCCACCCAGCGAGCCACAGAACGCTGGGTTTGTTTTCTCCTCCGTGTTTTTTGGCTGCCTGTCCCTCAAACTTGTTTTTTTCTAAGGAGTGAAATCTCTGCATGTCGGGCTAATTGCTGCCTGCTGGCTTCTGGGATCTTCCAAAGGTGTGGATGTTGGCTGGGAGAAAGGAAGGGGATGCAGGGGTTTAGCCAAGGGGCCAAATGGAACATGAATCAGCAGTGCCACGTCAGCCAAGGGTGTCCTGGGGGGCATCAGGCACAGCAGTGAGGGAGGGGATTGTCCTGCTCTGCCCTGCACTGGGGCAGCCTCACCTTGAGTTCTGAGGGTGTTTTGGGTGCCAGAATATAAACAGGATCTAAAGCTGTTGGAGAGCACCCAAAAGAGGGACAGGGGGATGGGGAAGGGCCTGGAGGGGCCATTGAGGAGCAGCTGAGGGCACTTGGCTGGTGCAGCTGGAGCAGAGGAGCCCCAGGGCAGAGCTCAGAGGGGGCTGCAGCTCCTCCCGAGGGGCAGCTCCGACCTCTGGGAGCAGGGACAGGACCCAGGGAAGGGCTGGAGCTGGGACAGGGCAGGCTCAGGGTGGATCTCAGGACAAGGTTCTTCCCCCAGAGGCTGGTTGGGCACTGCCCAGGCTCTCCAGGGCAGTGGGCACAGCCCCAAGGCTGCCAGAGCTCCAGGAGGGTTTGGACAACCCTCCCAGGGATTGTTGGGGTGTCCAGGGCAGAGCCAGGGCTTGGACTGGGTGATCCTTGGGGGTCCCTCCCAGCTCAGGATATTCCATGATTCTCTAAGTGTGCAGCTGAAGTGACAGTGTCACATGAACATGGTGCTGTTTGTTCTCTTGGGATCACACCACAGATCCATGTTTTCCCCACTCTGTTCCCTTTAAATATCCTGGTGAACAATCCTAATGAGCAACAATGGTCCAGGGACCCCAAAACTCTTCTTTGCCACCTATATTTCCTTCCACCTGTGCAAAGCTCACCCAGAGTGACACCAGGTTAGTTCCATCCATTAACAATTTTCTGCTTCCTATTCTACTGGGGCCTGATGTCAACATTTCTGGAAACTTTCCTGTTGCCATAATTCACAAAGGAATTATCCCTAAAAATTCTCTTCCTTAGGGAGGAGGTGCTTCTGCTCCCACTTTGCCCTCTCGGGTTGCAGACCCATCTCTCCTGGTGCTGAGCTGTGCCAAGTGCACTGGCCCTCCTCTCCCATCAGAAGAATAACCAGATTTATGGACATTTCCCATTTTTTTCCCCCTTTCTCTTCAAGCCTGAAACAGCGGCTGTGCTGAAACGCACCGTGGAGGCTCTCATGGAGAGAGGAGCTGTGGTGAGGAACCTGGAAAACCTGGGGGAAAGGGCTCTTCCCTACAAGATCTCCAAGCACTCGGAGCGCCACAGGAGAGGATGGTGAGTGGGAGGTGTTTCCTTCAAACCCTTCAGCTGCTGCTCCTTTAAAATCCACAGAAACGACTCGGATTTGGGTCTTCCTTGTGCTTTTTGGGAACACACCTGGAACCTGTGTGATCCCAGCAAGGTGGTGTGTGGCCTTTGGTGGCTCTGTGTGTTCTGCTTGGAGTATTTTGTGTCATTTATTCCGGGTGGTGTCAGTTTTTTGTTAGTTTTCAGTCCCTGTGTTGTCGTAGCCCCGATCCCGGGGCTGCAGAATTCCTTTCTCCAACACAAACCATATTACTTTGCTGTGTAATTTTTCACATAACTATTTTCCAAACTGCTCAGGCTGTTGACTGATAAAATTTGAAGTTAATCTGCCGTTGCTGATTGGCAGGAAAGGTTCTTTTTCTCTCCTGTTTATTAATAACCACGTTTGTGCCCTGGGAGACTCAGGTGTGCTTCCCGTACGGGTTTGATTTCTGATGGGCCTGGAATCGTGGAATTCTGGAATGGTTTGGGTTGGAAGGGGCTTTAAAGCTCATCCAGCACAATCATCTGCTTTATCTGTAGGCTCAGACTAAAGCTGAAATCATAGAATGGTTTGGGTTGGAAGGGATTTTAAGGATCATCCAGTGCCACCCCTGCCATGGGCAGGGACACCTTCCACCAGCCCAGGTTGCTCCAAGTTTATCCAACCTGGCCTTGGACACTTCCAGGGATCCAGGGGCAGCCACAGCTTCTCTGGGAATTCCATCCCAGCCCCTCCCCACCCTCACAGGGAGGAATTCCTTCCCAATATCCCATCTATCCCTGCCCTCTGGCAGTGGGAAGCCATTCCCTGTGTCCTGTCCCTCCATCCCTTGTCCCCAGTCCCCCTCCAGCTCTCCTGGAGCCCCTTCAGGCCCTGGAAAGGGCTCTGGGGTGTCCCTGGAGCCTTCTCTTCTCCAGGTGAACCCCCCCAGCTCTCCCAGCCCCACCTCAGGACGTTCCAGGTGACCCTGTGGTTTATGGGAAGCACAACAAATGTGAATTATGGTGAGGAAGGTGCCGCGGGTCGCACCCTCTGCTCGGGCTCCTTTTGCTCCTGGAGGGAAGCGGTGCTGCCTCTCCCAAGGACCGAGGAGTGTTGCTAAGCAACTACTGTGCCTGTGGTAATCAAAAGAACAATTAGCAACAGGCTCCTCCTCGTCCCTGTCATCGGCTGCCTGTGAGGAGCAGCTCGGCCAACCTGTGCTGGATTCCAAAATTTAGTGTCTGCAGAAAGAAATTTCAGTGGTCTCTGCAGAAGGCCACGGGGAGCAGAAGCTGGGAAAACCCCTTTTCCCTGACCTCATCTTTAGGGATTCTCCCTGCCCTCTTCAGCAGGATGGAAAGAAACTCCCTACACGATGTTATCACAGGCCCTGCCCAGAGAATCCACATCCTGATCTCACCAGACCTCTGCAGAAAACCCCCCTTGCATGTGCACACTCTGTAACCCTTTGCACATGTACCTCCAATACCTCATCCCCCCTGTAAATCCCCCAAGGTGAAATAGGGTTTTTCCCACGAGGTAATTCCTAAGACCCCAAAAATGCCTTAACCTGGGTTTTCCCCTCACCTCATCCTCGTGAAACCCCCGATTTTAATACCATGAATACATAAACCCCCTGTTCAATATGTAAACCCCGAACCCTTTAAAAATGAACTTGTGAGTCCAAATAAACTGTTCCAGTTTCTCCCTGGGATTGTGAGAGCTTTATTGACCTCCTTGGGGTCATGATGGCTTTATTGACCTCTGCAAACCTGCTGAGGTGACTCCAGGGGTGAAACCCTAAACCCTTCTTGGAGCATCTCCCCCCAGGGCACTCGGGGTGTCACTGCCTCCCTGGAGGACCTGCTGCTTCTCCTGGGGAGCTGCCAGGTGGAGCACACTCAGAGAGGGCAGGAGATCTCCACCCTGGGCCTGTTCCTTCAGCCTGGAGGAGAAAAGGCTCCAGGGAGCCCTCGGAGCCCTTTCCAGGAGCCCCTAAAAAGGAAGGAGAGGGACTTTTTTTACGAGGGCTTGGAGCAACAGGACAAGGGGGAATGGATTTCAGCTACCAGAGGGAAGGGTTAGATGGGATATTGAGAAGGAATTGTTGTCTGGGAGGGTGGGGATGGAATTCCCAGAGAAGCTGTGGCTGCCCCTGGATCCCTGGAAGTGTCCAAGGCCAGGTTGGATAAACTTGGAGCAACCTGGGCTGGTGGAAGGTGTCCCTGCCCATGGCAGGGGGTGGCACTGGATGATCCTTAAAATCCCTTCCAACCCAAACCATCCTGTGCCTCTACTCCAGGCCCTGGTGTTGGGCCAGGACTGTCCTGCTCTCCAGCTCCTGGTGTCCTTCAAACCAGGGCTTGATCCTGCCCAGTTCTGCATTTTAGGATGTGAAGTCTTGTTGTGTACACATGGGAGCTGATAGAAATTCTTTTTCCAAGACAGAATTACTGATTTCCTCATCCTTCTGTTGGAGTTGAAGCAATTTATAAACATTCAAGTCTTTTCCAAGGGCTCCCTTGGAGTGAGGAGCTGGTGTGACTCTCCTTGTACAAGCAGGGAGCTGAGCCAGAGGGGTGAAGTTCCACTAAATTTTGGGGGCTGAAGCTGAGACTTTGGATGACAGTTTCTGGCTTGGGGGGGGGCATCAGGTTTTGGGTTCTTCCGCAGGGAAACCAGGACAGGAGAAGAAAATAAGGAGGGTTGCAAGGATATGGGGCAGGGATGAACAGGAGCCATTTCTCCAGGGGATCTTTGGGATATGGAAAGTAGCTCAGCTCATTCCCTGCAGCAGATGAACTACTTAATGAACAGTATGTGAGGGGATCATGGAATCTTGGAATGGTTTGGGTCGGGAGGGACCTTAAAACTCATCCAGTTCCACCAGCCCAGGTTGCTCCAAGCCCCCTCCAACCTCTGCTCCCCCTCCACCTCCCAGCTCCAGTGTCCCTAAATATTTATCACCCCTTGGCATCCTCTTTATTTGAATATGCCCCAAATATCCCCCAAATATCCCCCAAATACCCCCCAAATACCCCCCAAATACCCCCCAAATACCCC
>NW_020897883.1:108108-124324 GCF_003984885.1 Neopelma chrysocephalum
TCCAGGCTGAGCCCCCCCAGCTCCCTCAGCCCCTCCTGCTGCTCCAGCCCCTTCCCAGGTCCGTTCCCTTCCCTGCACACGCTCCAGCCCCTCCGTGTCCTTTTTTCAGCCCCCATCCCTGCAGTCAGCAGGAAAACCCCGGATTCTCCTCAGAGCCGAGCCCGGGAGCTGCTCAGTAAATCCAGGAATGTCAGCTGTGGATCAGGACCTTTGCTCAGTCAGACTCTCAGGCCCCTGTTCCCTGAGGGCCCCATTCTTTATCTCCATTGATGGATCGCTGGGCGCTGCTGGATGTGCAGGAGCAGAAGGTTTGGACTCCTCACTGCAGCTCATCCCAGGAATGGGATCAGCTGGATCACATCCCCTGGAGCCACAGCAGATCCTGGTTCCTGGAGTGCTGAGTGTGCAGAAGGGAGTGACTTGAGTCCTCTGTGCCTCTGGGGCACAGACACCCACCGGTGCCACCAGTGGCCACAGGCAGGGCCGTGGTTGCCCCAGCACTGGGGGGGCTTTCTCAGCAGCAGGATTTATTTATAAAAGGCCTGTGAAAAGCTGCTCTTTCCTTCCTAATTGATAGTTTCTAACAGGAACAGGTTTTATTTTGTGTCGGGTTAATAGTGGGTGGGGCGGGGGAGTCTCAGGTTGTAATTTGTTGAGCCCAGACTGGGAGTTGGATATTTTGGGAAGTTGAAGCCTAACGGGGTAAATGCAGGAATGGGGGCAAGTGGATCAGATTGGAGCAGTTCTGGCCCTGAGCAAACAGTTGTGCTGTGGAAGAAAATGAGTGTTTGTGCCCTGAATGATCATAAACCCTCCCTACAGAGGAAGGGAAACCTTAAACATCTTTCCCTCTTTGACCATTGATACCCAGTTTTATCCCACTGGGCTCTGAGAGACTCTTGATCTCCAGGAGTAAAAATCCAGGACACTGTGGTGTAGCTGGAGAGCCAGAGGAGTCTGTGCAGCCAAACCACGGCCTAAAATGTCACACTCCATGGCATTCCCAAAGGCCTAAAACATTTGAACACCAGTACTTTAAGTTTTGTTTGCCAAAGAACCCGATAGTGAAGCTCTTCAGCCCTCCCTTGGATTGTGTGTATGAAATAAGCAGTTTTCTGCTCCCAGATCCTCTGGTTTCCTTGTTTGTGGGTTGTGGGGATACACAGAGTTGGGTAAGTATTAAAATAACAACTGGCAGCTCTCCTGGCTCGGGAATGTTTTCTCAGCAAACAACTGGACACGATGGTTTCACGGTGGAGACCTTGGGTATGTCCTCAGTTACTCCTTTTTCCTCATCTCCTCCTCCTTCCATGGCTGGATTTTGCCCTCTGGAGGGTTCTCCAGCAGGCTGGAGATGGGCACTGCACCATCAAAGAACTCCATGGCCACTGCCCTGATCCCGGGAAGTTGGTGTGTTCAGGGATTTGCTCCCATGGACCAGCAGTGCCTCAAAATCCCCTTTGTTGTAGCGTGAGCTGAAAGAATTTCAGCATCTTCTGGCACTAAATGTTTTGCAGGCACTCTGAAAATCATCTCAAATCCTCCCATTGAGCTGGGTACCAGCAGCACTCCGGGATGTGCTGCTTTGGGAATCAGCCAGGGAGTGATTCCAATGGCAAAAGTCAACATGACTCACGGGCTCCTCCTGTTCAACCTGGGCTTTGATCCTGAAACACATCCCCTGTCACTCGGGGACATCAGCTGCTCTCCAGGAAGTTGCTTCCCTCTGTCAGGAAGGAAGACTTTGAAATTCAAACCAGTCCTGTTGAAGTCAGGAATTTCTTTTGAGACCTGAGCACAGTTATTTGTGCTTGGAGAGGCTCCCAGGATCTGTCCAGCACTGCCAGGATCTCCAGCAGAAGTGTTAATCACAGAATCCCAGGATGCTGTGGGTTGGGAGGGATTTTAAGGATCATCCAGTGCCACCCCCTGCCATGGGCAGGGACACCTTCCACCAGCCCAGGTTGCTCCAAGTTTATCCAACCTGGCCTTGGACACTTCCAGGGATCCAGGGGCAGCCACAGCTTCTCTGGGTCACCACCCTCCCAGGGAAGAATTTCTTCCTAATATCTTAATCTAACTCTCCTCTGGCAGTTTGAAGCCATTCCCACTTGTCCCTCTGGTAAAAGGGTCCCTCTACACTTTTCTTTTAGGATCCCTTCGGGCTGCAATTATAAGACAAACCCCCCGCCCCAGATGTTTCCAACTCCAAGAACAGGCTTAAAAATCATCAGCATTGCTTAAAACATGAGGGTCTTTTTATTGGCCTTTTAGAGTTTAGGATTCACTTTTCTCAGACTTGGTTGCTGGCAGGATTTTCGTGTAACATCCCATTGAAGAGCTTGTGGAAAAACACAACCTCCAGCAAACGAGATGCTCGATAAATTCTCTGGGAGCAGCCTGAAAGAGAACAAGGGATTGAAAAGAGAGGCATCATTGTGTCCTTTCCTAGAATCTGGAGGTTTGGGCAGAATAGAAGTGAGAATTGACGTGGAGCCAAGATGTGTATTTTCCCAACTGCTTCATTCATGAAGGAAGATTAAAAACCTGTTACTCTCCATGACCTGTGGAACGTGTTGCTTTCTTGGTGCTGCTTCAACAGACCTTTTAAAAGCTTTAAAAGCCCTCTGGCTGCAGCTCAGGGACCACCTCAGGCTACTGCTGCTCCTCTTCGTGGAGGGGTGGGAGAGGCACCACTTCACGCTGGGGAAGAGGGGGAGTGAGGCACTGACAGATCCCAGCCCTGAAGTATTCCAGGTTCCTTCCAAAAGCGGTTTTTACTGGGAGGTAACACGCTCTGTCAAACCTGGGAGGGTTTTAATCCCTCTTGGGTTTGTGTGGTGCTGAGGCTGCCAGGTCAGTCTGGTTTGCAGAGTGCTGAAGTGCTGACTGGCACGTAGGAAACGCGGCTTGTGAAAATCCTCAGCGGGGTTTTGTGGGATGGTGAGATCCCACTGAATCAGTGAAAGGCCCCTGGCTGAGTTTTGGAGGAGCAGAGAAGTTGTGGATGCCCAGAGAAGCTGTGGCTGCCCCTGGATCCCTGGAAGTGTCCAAGGCCAGGTTGGACAGGGCTTGGAGCAACCTGGGCTGGTGGAAGGTGTCCCTGCCCATGGCAGGGGGTGGCACTGGATGGGCTTTGAGGTCCCTTCCAGCCCAAACCATTCCATGATTCTTTTCCCTTCATTTTCTCTCCTGTTAAACTGCCTTCATCTCAGCCCACAAGTTTTCCCTCTTTCCTGCTTCTCCTCATCCCTCTGGGAGGGAGTGAACGTGGGACTGTGTCGTCTTTAGCTCCACACTAAACCACAAAGGTCATTTTTGGTGCCCAGTGTGGGGCTCGAAGAGCTGAGATCCCAGAATCCCAGAATCATTAGGGTTGGAAGGCACCCCTGGAGATCACCCAGTCCAACCCCCAAGGAGCAGGTGACACAGGAACACACCCAGGTGGGGTTGGAATGTCTCCAGACAGGGAGACTCCACACCCTCCCTGGGCAGCTGCTCCAGGCTCTGCCACCTCCGTGGAAGGAAGTTCTTCCTCGTGTTGAGGAGGAACTTCTTGTGACTTTAGTTTCTTGTCCTGTCACTGGGCACCACTGAAAAGATCCCACCAGTCTGAGTGTTAAAACAAGGGCTGTTGGAAGCATTTGGTAGAAAAGTTTTGTACTTGGTCACAGTGTTGATTTATTTGGAGCAACCTGTGTCGTGGAAGGTGGCCCTGCCCATGGCAGAGGGGTGGAACTGGGTGGTCTTTGATGGTTTTATCACACTACAGAGCTGTGAAGGGTTTGAAGGTCTCAGAGTTGGTTTCTAAAGCTCCTCCCTGGCTGTGGATGTCCCCCAATGTGCTGTTTGTCACCTCTGAGGGCCGGGTCAGGGGCATCACCTCACCCTGGTTTGTGAGATGATCAAATTGCTGGTCTGGTGTTTGTGCTCAGCATCTCCATCATCTCCATGGGTTGGAAACCAGCACCTGGAACATGGAATCACAGAGTGGTTTGGGTTGGGAGGGACCTCAAAGATCATCTCATTCCACCCCCCTGCCATGGGCAGGGACACCTTCCACCAGCCCAGGTTGCTCCAACCTGGCTTTGGACACTTCCAGGGATCCAGGGGCAGCCACAGCTTCTCTGGGAATTCTATCCCTGCCCCTCCCCACCCTCCCAGCCAGGAATTCCTTCCCGATATCCCATTATCCCTGCCCTCCTCCAGCTTAACACCACCCCCCCCTTGTCCTGTCACTCCAGAGCCTTGGGAAAAGTCTGTCTCCAACCTTCCCGGGGGTTTTCTGGTTTCTCTGAAGGCTTTTCTGTGCTCTGGGTGAATCACTGCCCAGAGAAGCAGCATTTCTCCATGGGGAGCTTCTCCTCAGCCTCTGCTGACTGTGAGTAATCCCCGGGAGCTGAGCAGGGCTGAGGGCTGTGGGGAGGCTCGTGAATCCCAGAGTCAAAGTCATTCCTGCACGTGACATTCCTCTGCAGCCCTGGGAGCTCTAAAAACAGCTGTGGGCTGAAAGCCCCGTTCATTGGGAAGAGCCCGAGCCCCCTCCCAGGGTTATTATGATTCCAATTCCATTCCCTGAATGCTGGCTCTTGAGAAAGGACAATAGTGGTGTCCCTCATGTGAGAATCCACAGAAATGTTATGGCTGCTTCGCATGGGAAATGTGGCCAAGCCGCCGAAGCCGCTCGGGGTCCCCACGGGGGGGAAGGGTTTGGCCAAAAGTATTTGCTGAGGGATTTTTGGTGAGGTTGAAATCCAGAAGCCCTGGAAGAGGTTCCTCAAGGTGCCTCGTTCCTGCAAACACAGGCACGTGGTGTGTTTTCGTGGAATCACGGGATTGTGAAGGTTGGGAAAGCCCCTCAGGGACCGTCGAGTCCGACCTTGTCCCCACCTTGTCCCCTGAGTGCCATGGCCAGGCCTTCCTGGGACACCTCCAGGGCTGGGGATTCCACTTCCAAGGCCTCACCACCCTTTCCAGGAGGAAATTCCTCCTCCTGGCCAACCTGAGCCTCCCCTGGCACAGCTGGAGGCCGTTCCCTCTCCTCCTGTCCCTTGTTCCCTGGGAGCAGAGCCCGAACCCCCCCGGCTCCCCCCTCCTGTCAGGGGGTTGCAGAGCCAGAAGGTCCCCCCTGAGCCTCTTTAAATCAAACCTTTCCACACCTGGTCACCCTCCTGCTCCTCCTGGAAATCTGTGCCACAGCCTCAGGCCTCAGAGGGTTGGGAATCTTCCGTGGTTTCCCACCTAAATCTACCTGTGGCCGATACAATTCCATTTCTCCCAATGTCAACATCATCCTTTGATAAAGTCCTGTTCTTTTCCTGTGTGTTGTTCCCTCTCCAGGTGCTCCAGGAGAGCTCTAATATCCCTTTTCACAGGCAAATCCTTTCAGGGGTGAAGAAATTCCTCCTCATGTCCTTCCCTGGCACAGCCTGAGGCCGTTCCCTCTCCTCCTGTCCCTTGTTCCCTGGGAGGAGAGCCCGACCCCCCCCCCGGCTCCCCCCTCCTGTCAGGGACTTGAGGTTTTATTCCCATGCCATTGATTTCTCCTTGGATCTGGGCTAGAACATGTGCTTGTTTTGTTATTACTTATTATATTTTGTATTTACCATATTTTACATTTATTTTATATTTATATTTGGGATCTTCCTAAATCTTCATTTGCGAAGCCCAGCCATGATATTTATATTTATTATACTAATATCTAACCTAAATGTTTTATCTTTATCATTATTTCTGATATCATTATTTGCCAGCCCTGTTGATCTCAGCCCAGCTCAACAACCAGGTGGTGCCATTCCAGCCTGAAAATCAGAGCTCTCCTAAAAGGCTTCTAACAAACATTCCTTGGAAAATTAAATAAAGAAGCGACTCTTGGCAGAGACCAGACTCTCTCCAGGTGGGCCAATTAACTTTAATGAGTTTTCTCCTCTTTTCTGTGTGTGTCAGTTATTTGAAAATACCTCGTGGGCTTTGGTTGGGCTCCTGCTCCAGTTTAGGGCAGGGCTGGGCTGTTCTGGGCAAACTCAGGGAAAAATTAAGACTTTGTCTGACTTCAGATAAACACATTTGTTTGTGCCTTCTTTCAAAATTCTGTCCCTTTTTTTGGAGCTGGGAGAGAATTTCGGTGCAAATGCCTGAATTTTGTCCCTTGGCCAGTTCATTTTAGGTTTCCTGCAGTACTTTTTCTTTTTTTTTCACATAAAAAAGTTCAATTTTGTTTTTTGTTTTTTTTTTTTTAATTTGAGCCTCGCTGTCAGGAAACAAACCCTTTCAGACAGGATATGTCAAGGCTCTTTTTATTACAGGAAACTGCAGTTTTGGAGGTACTTGTGCTCAATTTGCTTTCAAGTTGCATCAGGTGTCTTTCTATAATTAGATTAATTTTCACATATTCTCCTACACTTCCCTCCTCTCTTCCTCAGTGCATTCCTGAACCAATTCCTGCTCTTTGGAGTTCTCTTAATGGAGTGTTTCTGTCATTGTGTTGTTCCTGCCTCGTTTCCTACAACTTCCAGTCTTTTGAGGGGCAGATTCCCACTTTTAGCTTTGAGAAATCCGTGGATTTGTTTTCTGAAATTTCCATTGTCTCGTGGATCTTAAAAAAAAAAAAAGAAAGGGAAGATGGAATCTCTGGATCTCCACTCTCCCAGTGATATAATAGAACCAATTTATCTTTTTTAATGTCAAATATTGTTAAAACAGTGCTTTTCAGATGCAGGAAAACTCATCTATATTTATATGTGTCGTGTGTATTTGTAGCTATTATTTAAGCTTTCTGGTTGCAGCTTTTATTTGTATTTATTTATATATATAATATATAATATTTATATATTACCAGCAAGTAAATCTATTCCTTCTGAGAACCTTTCTCTGGAGGATCAGTAGGAGGCAAAAAAAAATCTCATTTAAGAAGAGAAACAGGGAGAGAATCTGGGGAAATAAGACACCAAACCTGGAGCAAGGAAAGGGGAATGGCCAAACTTGATATTTTTCTGCTAAAAAAAAAGGGAGAGACTTGAAGGAAAGGAAAATAATGAAATACTTTTAGGAAACACTTGACTGAAAAAAACCCAAACAAGTGGCCTAATCAGGAAGAGGGAAATTCAAGAGAGAAGTTGTTGCATAAAGTGCATTTCCCTGCAAATAAAGAGCCACAATTTGGTTTGTTTTAAATCACTTGGGTGTTTTATCCCAGTGTATTCCAGGTCACCTGGAGGTTACTGGGGAAAGCTCAGAGATAAGATGGGATTGCTAATTAGCAGGGACAGAGAAGTGTTTAAAAAACACAGAGAATTGGGTATAATATCATTTTTATCACTTCCTTCTCTCAGAGGAAGACAATTTCCCAGCCAATTTTTTTTTTTATTGCTTTTCTCACAGAAGTGGCCACATGAGTTTCAGTGGAAAGTGCTTTTACCAGTCAGATGGAGCCAGATTTGAGATAAAATGAACTGGATTTCTGCCCTTTTCCTCCTGCTGCCCGTTTTGTGTTGGAAAACCACCTGATTTTCCATAATTCTAACGTTCTCTTTGGATTTAAAATCATTTTTATTCTGTTTTCTTTTGCATTTTTCGTTGTTTTAAACAGTTTCTTGATGCTGTCTGTGCTGTGAGTGTTGATATATGTACAGGGTGACACACAGTCCAAACATTCTGTCACTTGAATTTTATGTTTTTATTTTATTCTCAAAGTCATGTAGAGCAGCCTCTGCTCAGTGCTGACTTAAAGATTTCATCCCCCTTTCTTTTTCTGTGTCAAAGCAGCGAAGTATCCCGCGAGGAAAACAAAAAAAAAAGATGTTTTGATCCCTACTAGGCAGCAACTGCCCTTAATGGCTTTAAAAATAGCATTTTTGGGTTGAATAGAAGGATATTTAAATTATGGTATGTCATGTTATGACATATCATCATTAGTCAGGGCATAATTGTATTGATTAGTCATGAAATAACAGGAAAATAGGAAGAGAACTTCCATAAAATAGGGTCTATTTTAAAGTGAAGATTTGAAGTCTTAAAACTGCCTCTGACACCAGGTTTAATTTGAGCAATTTATCAGCTCTTGAACCAGCCCAGAGAAGCTGTGGCTGCCCCTGGAAGTGTCCAAGGCCAGGTTGGATAAACTTGGAGCAACCTGGGCTGGTGGAAGGTGTCCCTGCCCACGGCAGGGGGTGGCACTGGATGGGCTTTGAGGTCCCTTCCAACCCAAACCATTCCAGGATTTTAACTTTAGTCTGAGCCTACAGAGGAGCAGCTGGTTCTGCTGGAAGGACCACTCCATTCCCTGACCTCTCCTCTCCACTGGAATCTCCTGGGATCGATGCCAGTGCTGTGCCCAGGGGATCTTCTGAACCCCAACCTGGCCGAGAAAACCTCTGTGTGCACAGGAATTGTGGAATTGTGGAATCCCAAAATGGTTTGGGTTGGGAGGGACCTCAAAGCCCATCCAGTGCCACCCTCTGCCATGGGCAGGGACACCTTCCACCAGCCCAGGTTGCTCCAAGTTTATCCAACCTGGCCTTGGGCACTTCCAGGGATCCAGGGGCAGCCACAGCTTCTCTGGGAATTCTATCCCAGCCCCTCCCCACCCTCCCCACCCTCCCAGCCAGGAATTCCTTCCCAATATCCCATCTAATCCTACTTCCTGTCAGTTTGAAGCCATTCCACCTTGTCCTGTCCCTCCATCCCTTGTCCCCAGTCCCTCTCCAGCTCTCCTGGAGCCCCTTTAGGCCCTGGAAGGAATCGATTCCCTGATTTTTGAGCACTGTTTGTCTCCTCGATATCTCGGTGCAGGAAGGCCTGGGAGGGACCTGAATCCTGCTCTGGGCTAAAGGCAGGAGCCAAACAGCCTTGGCCAGTTGCAGGCCAGATCCTGTTGGATTAAAATCTCCATATAAGCCCAGCCTGAGTAACTTTAAGCTCTGTTTACTCGTGTGCCTGAGTCTGTTTGTCCTGCTGGTCCAACAACAGGACAAACACACACAGCCCCACGTGAGCTGGGTGGACACAGAGAAACAAAACCCCCATTTCCTCCAAACAATTCCAACATTTGTGTCCTTTTGGGGCCAAAAAACGTGAGCCTGGAGAAGGGGAAAATGGGATTGCCACGGGATGGCCGATGTCTGTCTGCTTTTTAGCTGTTTGTCCATCCCTCTCCCGGGGAATTCCGACTGCTCCCTGCTTTGGACAGCGGTGGGACTGGATGGAGGGTGATGGCAAATCCCAGTCTGCTGTATCCATGGGAAATGAGCCCCACAGAAGGTCCAAGGAGAGATTTCAATGGGAAAAATCCTCTCAGTTTACTCTCCTTGATGATCCTCTGGGCTTAACTTTTACCCCAGCAGGCCTGGAAAGGCTGAATCATGTGGTGGGAACTCCAAACATTTGCTCTTCCATCCCATTTGATGTGTTTTAATGCACTTCCAGTTGATGGAATCAGATAACTGAGTGTCCTCTTTGGAGCTGCCTTCCAGTTTTGGGGTCAGTCAGTCTACCCTAAAGTTAAATTCTGTCCTATATTTCCCCTTCACACCCCTCTAGGCTTCCCCCAGCTCCTCCTCACCCCTCACTGCATAAAGAAGCTGTTTTGTCACTGATTTGGTGCCAAAATTGCCCCGTGTGGGTCCTGCTCAACCTGCTCCGGTCACTGGGACTTTACTGGGGGCACAAAACCCCCTCTGTATAAAGGGTTTTAATTAAACTCAGCTTATCTGGGCTGAGCTGGCAGATGGAAGAGGCCAACAGGAGGTCAGCAGTGCCTCCTGTGGTGCCAGCTTTGGAAGGAGGTGACCAGTGGCTTTTCCCAGCTGTGCTCCCGTGGGAAGCTGGAATGATAATCCCTGAGCCTTGTCCTGCAGGGAATTTCTTCCACAGCCAAAATATCTCGATTTTTTTTTGTGATCCAACCCCGAGTCAGGGTCCCCCTGAAGGAGTTCAGGGAGCCCTTTAGCTGAGCTGAGCAACAATGAAAGGTGATTTTTCCCCTGTGTCGTTTATGGGTGTTAAATTCTGCTTGGCATCACTGAGCCACTGCCCATCCCTCTGGAAAACCTTCCCAATAACTGTGCACCATTTGGAAGTGCTGCTGCCTCCCTGCCTCCTTCCCTGTCCAGGCCATCAGTGTTTGAAGGCAGCAGATGGAAGGGTCTCGTTGCCACCTTTGGCCCATGAGGAAAATCGACTTTTGATTTTCATTTCTTCCTGGTTTTTAGATCCTTTTTGCCACAAGGAATTCCCTGGTGTCAAGGACTGGGGTCTTCTTGTCTCGTTAAACTGCAGGGGCTCCATCACATCCACCCCACACGTGTAGTGAATTCTGCAAGGCCTTTGCTGGGAGTCTTTGGAGTGTCTGCAGCAGTTCTCCAGTGCCCCGACCAGGATGTCCTGGAAAAGAGTTAACACAGGATTTTAGAATCATGGAATGGTTTGGGTTGGGAAGGGACCTCAAAGCCCATCCAGTGCCACCCCCTGCCATGGGCAGGGACACCTTCCACCAGCCCAGGTTGCTCCAAGTTTATCCAACCTGCCCTTGGACACTTCCAGGGATCCAGGGGCAGCCACAGCTTCTCTGGGCAACCTGTGCCAGGGCCTCCCCACCCTCCCAGGGAAGGATTTTTGTAGGACAGAAGCCACATTTGAGTGATCTCCTGGGGCCACCTTGTTCTCTTTTTAAACTGTTTTAGTCCACGAGGCCTAGTGGGGTTTAACCAGGCTCAGCTTCCTGAAAAGCAAGGTTCAGACCTGGGCTGTCCTCCCAGCCATGGAAACGGGGAATGATTTTCATGAATTGACTTATTTCTGGGAGAACCTGACTTGCTTTCACCCAGCCTCAGGAATTTAATATGATTTGAAGAGATTTCCTTCCAAACCATGCCTCTGACCTGCCCCGAAGCCCCGACGGAGCCAAATCCTGAAAGGACCTTGAGTTGATTTGTTTTAATACTTGGGGCCATTTATTTTTTTTTTTTTTTTTGAGCTCAATTTTGGCTCTTCTGATTTCCCTCTTGTTGTTTTTTTTTTTTTGCTCACAGCCATTTATCATTTCATTATGCCCCCTTTCCCAAACATGTTAGGCCAGCCCAAGCAACCTCTTGAAGCCTCCCATTGAGCCATATGTTATTTCCTCAGGGCCTTTTATTAATGAACTTCCACTGGGGATGACTCTGGGTGGCCCCAGGTGTCTTGTTTCTTGTCCCTCATTTCAATGACTCTCCAGCCTCCCCCTCCACCCCCGTGGAACAATTAGACATTTCTGAATGCCTTTGTCAGAGCTGATTATTTAGGACTTTACAAGATGCTTGTTCCACAAGGGTTATTTCTCCTCTATTGTTCCTTTAGGTCCTTGTTCTCCTTTGCTTGGAAGCAGGACAGAACAAGCAATTACTGGCAGCTGCTTTGTGGCCAGAGAGAGGGGAAGGAGCAGCTTTCTGGACTCTTCCAGGAGCTGGTGCACTTTACCTGGAGGGAGAACCTCCCTCAGGTTCATGTGTGGTCTCACACTGTAGGAAAGGCAGTTTAGTAGCTGGGAAAAAATCACCTCAGAGTCATAAAATCCCA
The DNA here is from genome assembly GCF_003984885.1 of Neopelma chrysocephalum. Taxonomy (NCBI): domain Eukaryota; kingdom Metazoa; phylum Chordata; class Aves; order Passeriformes; family Pipridae; genus Neopelma; species Neopelma chrysocephalum. The sequence goes on from NW_020897883.1 coordinate 119,662, forward strand.
GAGTTATGGAATGGTTTGGGGCGGGAAGGACCTTAAAGCTCATCTTTAAGTTCCAATCCCATGAGCAGGGACACCTTCCACTAGATCAGGGTGCTCAATGTCCCCTCCAACCTTGGAAGTCAAATGGTCAGAAGTGGCTGGAGAACTTCATCAGGTGCCTTTTATTTTGGGATGAGGTCACAGAAGACATTTTGGGATGAGGCCTCGTTGCTGCTGGGCAGCACAGACCCTTCCCAGCTCCCTTTTCCAGAGGCACATCTTCATTTGGAGGTGGATTTGCACATTCCAGCCCAGCAGTTGCACACAGTGAGGTGGCTGATTTTGTGGGAGCAGTTCCCTGAGTTCTCCTCTCTGCTGGGAAGCTGCAGGAGGTGCCAGGAGAAGACCTGGGTGCTCTGCTGGAAGAGTCTTGTGGTTCTGCCATCGTCCTGCTCCCCCTTTGAAGCCTCAAACCCAGGGGTGTGTCGGGTGTCTAAAGGCAGCAGATGATTTGATGAATCCCAAATTCAGCCATTTTTGACATCAAATCAGCATTGTCTGGTTTTTCCAAACGCAAGGAAGATGTGGAGCTCTTGGAGTGAGTCCAGAGGAGGCCACGGAGATGATCCAAGGGATGGAGCCCCTCTGGAGCCAGGCTGGGAGAGCTGGAGGGGTTCACCAGGAGAAGAGAAGGATCCAGGGAGACCTGAGAGCCCCTTGCAGGGCCTAAAGGGGCTCCAGGAGAGCTGGAGAGGGACTGGGGATAAGGGATGGAGGGACAGGACACAGGGAATGACTTCCCACTGCCAGAGGGCAGGGATTGATGGGATATTGGGAAGGAATTCCTGGCTGGGAGGGTGGGGAGGGGCTGGGATGGAATTCCCAGAGAAGCTGTGGCTGCCCCTGGATCCCTGGAAGTGTCCAAGGCCAGGTTGGACGGGGCTTGGAGCAACCTGGGCTGGTGGAAGGTGTCCCTGCCCATGGTAGGGGGTGGGACTTGAAGGCATCTCAAGCCTGATCTTCCAACCCAAACCATTCCATGATTCCATAGTTTTAGGCCTGCCTATACAGTGGCTTAAGTCAAGCCTTGCTTGTGTGCATGGGGGTGTTGTGAGCACGTGTGGGCTGGTTTTCATGGGTGCAGGGCACCAAAAACCCCGCTCAGAAGGTTCTGGGCCTGGCCTGGCTCAGGGAATTTGTGCTGCCGTGAGAACACGCCTCAGCTGGGATCAAACGTGCTCCAGCAATTCCTGCTCCTGCTGAGGTGGCCTGAGGTGTCTTTCAGAAGGGACAGTTCCTTAGATGATGCCCCATTTCCTCATGTTTTCAGTGCTTTCCCACCCTGATCCCAGGGTGGAGGGTTTTTGGAGCTCTGTGGCAGAGGTGACTCTGGCTCTTGTGGGATCCTTTGGGATTCTCTGTGTGTGCAGGGCCAGGGGGGTGTTTTGACTCCTGCTCTTCCTCCTTGGCCCTCTGCAGGTGCCAGTGTGGTATCCAGTTCCTGGGAACGCTGTCTGAGATAATCCATCCCAATTTTCTTGAATATGCTCAGCTCCTAATTAAGGCTCAGCAGGCAGAGGTGGAGCACAGATAAGCTGGGACTTGTTTACTCCTTAACCAGATGGTTTTTCCAAAGGGAAACGATGCTGGAAGCTCCTCCTCAGACCTGAGGGATCCAGAAACATCCATCTTGGCTGAATTTTCCATGTTGTTCATCAGGAAAACTGTGACAAGCTCAGCTTTCCCTTAGAGCTGAGCCTTAACTAAGGCAAAATTGAATTAGTCTGTTCCTTGCTCCTTTAAGTCCTGACAAACAGCTATCCCAGCACTTGGATTAGGCCTTGATCATGCTGGATTTTTTCCCTGTTTTTTTTCTCATTTGTGAGGAATCTCAGGCCTCACATCCCCTCTCACAGTTGTTTTTTTTTCCCCCTAAATTAATGAGGTATCGCTTGAGGTTGAAACCTAAACCACTGCTCCCCTCCCTTACCCCCGAGGAGGGGGGGACTACTTGGATTAAGCTCGACTCAAAAAAACCTCATTGACTTGGCTATTAAGTGACATTCCAGATGGGACCACACCAGGAGCTCTGGGCTCTGTTCTGGGCATCTCAACACCAGAACAGGCCTCTCCTCCCTCCAGTTCCTCTTGCAGTGTGGGCTGGGCGGTGCTGGAGGGCAACGTTTGACCTAAAAATGAAGGAATTATTTTCAGATGTCCCCCAAGAGTGGCACTTCCAGCCGTGGCGAGGCAGTGGCATCTCCAAACAATTGATTAGAAGAAGTGGTGGCATCTTTCCCAGAAATTCTACTCCCTGGCACGAAAACTGGGGGGATGTTTCCTTGATGCAGCGGAGTGAATGTGGGAACTGCGAGGGGACAGCGGGCAAGTGGAGTCTGGAATGCTTTCAACTCCCTGGACGTCGGAAATGAGCTGGGAACTGACTGTCTCTGCCTCAGACGGGGAGTGGAAATGAATGGAGGAGGAAGGACAACAACCACGCCGAGGTTTCCTTAATTTTACTTGGAAATCCTTTTTTTCCGAGCTCGCCTCACCATGCGCTCGGGGTGTTCAACATTCCAGGTGATCTCCAGCCATCCAAGTGATCTCCAGCCATCCAGGTGATCATCTCCATGTCAGGCGTGGGCTGATGGAAGGGGCTTGGCAGGGTTTTAGGTCAGGAGCTGCCGTTTGTCCGTGTGGCCTGGACCCAAAATCCCCAGGGACACGAGGCAGGTGAAGCGCTGAGGGCACTGAAATGGGGCCTCCTGTGCACCAGCACTTTGGGGGTGGAAATCAGGAATTCTGCTGCCTCACCCTGGGTGTTCCCTGTCAGGGGGTTGCAGAGCCAGAAGGTGCCCCCTGAGCCTCTTTAAATCAAACCTATCCACACCTGGTCACCCTCCTGCTCCTCCTGGAATTCTGTGCCACAGCCTCAGGCCTCAGAGGGTTGGGAATCTTCCGTGGTTTCCCACCTAAATCTACCTGTGGCCAATAGAATTCCATTTCTCCCAATATCAACATCATCCTTTGATAAAGTCCTGTTCTTTTCCTGTGTGTTGTTCCCTCTCCAGGTGCTCCAGGAGAGCTCTAATATCCCTTTTCACAGGCAAATCCTTTCAGGGGTGAAGATGAAGAAATTCTTCCTCATGTCCTCCCCTGGCACAGCTGGAGGCCGTTCCCTCTCCTCCTGTCCCTTGTTCCTTGGCAGCAGAGCCCGCTCCCCCATATTTTACATTTATTTTATATTTATATTTATATTTATTCTACTAATATCTAATCCACAGGGATCGTGGAGTCCAACCCTCAGCCCTGCCCAGGCCCATCCCCAAGAGCCACCCCTGAGTCTCAGAGGGGTGCAGAGGTGTTCCCATGGGGCTGCTGAGCTCCGTGGTGGCTGCAGGCAGACAAACCCCCAGCTCCTGTGCCCTCTGCCCCCACAGAGAGCGGGGGTGAGCTCGTGCCACAGTTTTTGGTGGGGCCGAGGCACAACGTGGAATCTTATTTTGGGGTTTGCTCCGCCAAACGTTTCAATTCCCTTCTTGGGACTCGTTTAGAAAACACAAGCTCGACCTCCAGGGAAGTGCAGGGGCTGAACCACCTTCCCTCATTGCCTTATTCCTGCTCTCTTCCCCTTCCCTCATTGCCTTATTCCTGCTCTCTTCCCTCCCTCCTCCCTCGTCCTTCGGCGGGCGCCAGTTCAAAAACACACACTGAGCAGGGAAAGTGGAGCTGTCAGTGCCCTGGAACGGGGAGCCCAGGGTGGGGAAACGTGGCAGAGCTGAGCTGCAGGGAGCCAGGCAGGGAATTAGCCTCGTGCTGTTAAGAAGTAGATGTGTTTTCCCACCGAAATAAAACCGTAAATCTCCCGGCGGCGCGACAGAAACGGGCTCTGGGGTGGGAATGGAGTCCTTGGTTTGGTTCTTGGTGTCTGTGGCCTTCCCTGGCATCACAAGGACCCGACCAGGTGGTGAAAAGCAGGTGTGGAGAGGAGGGGCTTTGGCTTCACCAAGTGCTGGAGGTTTGGAGGGGAGCTTTGGTGGGAACCTCCCCCCTGAGCTTTGGGTTTGCCTGGATTGTGAGAAGTGGGGAGGGAGGAGTGTGGGGAGCTGCCTTCAGGGAGCAAGGCTCACGTTCCTGCTCTGCCTGGGCAGGGGTCTCCAGCTCAGGGATGACAAATCTCTGGGGGGCTGCACACAGAGGGGGTTGCTGGGGTTGTTTTGGGGTCCGTGTGTGCAAATGGCCAAGTGTTGGGTCCTGCATTTGCTCCAACAACCTCATAGAACGCTCCAGGCTGGGGGAAGAGGGGCTGGAAAAGCTGGAAAAGGCCCTGGGGGTGCTGGTGACAGGGGATGGACACGAGCCTGGGTGTGCCCAGGGGGGGCAAGAGGCCAATGGAACCTGGGCTGGATCAGGGATAGTGTGGGCACAGCCCAGGGCAGGGATTGTCCCCTGTGCTGGCACTGCTGAGGGACCTCCAGGGCTGTGCCCAGGTCTGGAACCTCATGGAATGGAGACATGGAGGGGCTGGAGCGTGTGCAGGGAAGGGAACAGAGCTGGGGAAGGGTCTGGAGCAGCAGGAGGGGCTGAGGGAGCTGGGGAGGCTCAGCCTGGAGCAAAGGAGGCTCAGGGGGGACCTTGTGGCTCTGCAACCCCCTGACAGGAGGGGGGAGCCGGGGGGGGG
>NW_020897883.1:124724-137201 GCF_003984885.1 Neopelma chrysocephalum
CCCCAGTGATCCTGGGATTCTGTGAAATTTTGCACTTCAGTGTCCCCTGGCCTCTCCTCCTTCTGTGTGGCCAGAGAATGAACTGGCCTTGTCTGGCAGAGAGCTCAGCTCAGCCCTGTCCCTCTGCTCTGGTTCACCCTCTGCTCTGATTCACCCTCTGCCCTCAGCCAGTACAGTTTGATATCAGTTTGATATCAGTTTGATATCAGTTTGATATCAGTTTGATATCAGTTTGATATCAGTTCGATATCACTGCTGTCCCCAATAGCTGGATAACAGTTCCCAGCCCTATCCTTGGCTCTGGCTTTTGGGTTGCACTGATTCAAAAATTTCCTTTTAAAGCCCTTTTCACATGCCTTCAACAGCCCAAGAGGGCACCAAGTTTACAAGAAAGATGATCCCGTAAGATCTGTGACCTCTCATCCCACTGCTGATGGGATTTGCAGTTCCCTGAGCTCCACAAGCATTTTACCTCGGATTTTCACGCTTGACCTAAAACTCATCTCAAGGCCCGAATCCTGCCCCGGGCTCAGGCTCTGCCAGGCTTAGGCAGTGGGAATTTGGAAGTAGGTCACTTAGAGACAACCACAGCCCCAGCCCAGTGCTGGGTTTCTGGAGCTGCCTCTTCCCATGGAAGGCTGAGGAAAACCAAGGTCGTGCTTGGCCAGGACTGGGCTGTTCCTCTCTGTCTTGATCTCCACCAGCAGAGCTGCTGAATGGCCACAAAATGATCCTGTTTTTTTTAACAAAAAGATGGTTGTGCTCTGTGTCAGGACGACTTTCTGTTGCAGAGAATTCCCCAGGCTGGTTTTGGACCTCTCTGAGAAGTGTTTCCTTTCACCGGCGAATGTTTGGAGCTGTAATCCCATCAAGTGTGTGCTCGTGGCCCTTGTCTGCTAGCAGGGTATTAATGTGGGTATGATTATCTTCTGATCAGCAGCAAAGCCCAAATCTGTTGAGGAGCGAATTATTTTCCCCAGCTGAATGGAGTTTTTCAATCTTTCTGTAATCCTGCTTTTAAATCTCCTCTGCCAGAACGACTTTTGTATTTATCGTTCGCGTCTAGAAAATTGAAATCTAGAAAATGGCAGGTTTTTTTTCTCGGGGAGAGTAATAAGTCAGGAAAATGCCATTGGTTTGCAACCTAAACTGTGGCTGTCTCATCCCAGACACCCGTGCAAAGTCATGCTGCAGTGGTGAAACAAAATATTGTGATGGGAGGCCTTTATTAAATTACTCCTGATGTTCAAACTTGCTTTTAAATCCACTTCTGGCAAGTCTGGAACAATATGACAGCATGGGAGCTCTGTGGGTCAAGAAGACCCTTTGCACTTCCAAAAGGTGCTAGAGAGCAAATCCCAATTTTTGCTGGAATTGGCCCCAAAATTCAGGTGCAGTTCAGGCATCATCCCAGTGGCAGCTGAGTGGCCCCATCATCAGACACTGAGCAGGTTCTGAACCCCAGGGGTTGTCCTGGTTTTCTGTTCCCTCAGAGGGTTTGTTCTTCTCCCTCTGTGCCCCAGATTTGGTGGCTGAGCTGTGTGGCACAAAATAACCAGGGGAAGCTGTGCTGGCACCGGGGCAGTTGTGCCTGAGGATTCTCTGCTGACTGTGAGCAAACCCTGGGGGGGTTCAGTGATGGGGCAAATGTCAGGTGAGTAGAATCAGAGAATAGGATCCCAGACTGGTTTGGGTTGGAAGGGATTCTAAGGATCATCCAGTGCCACCCCCTGCCATGGGCAGGGACACCTTCCACCAGCCCAGGTTGCTCCAAGCCCCGTCCAACCTGGCCTTGGACACTTCCAGGGATCCAGGGGCAGCCACAGCTTCTCTGGGAATTCCATCCCAGCCCCTCCCCACCCTCCCAGCCAGGAATTCCTTCCCAATATCCCATCAATCCCTGCCCTCTGGCAGTTTGAAGCCATTCCCCCTTGTCCTGTCACTCCAGCCCTTGGAAATAGTCTCTCTCCATCTTTCCTGGAGCCCCTTCAGGCCCTGCAAGGCCACAATCAGGTCACCCCAAAGCTTCTCCTCTCCAGGCTGAACAATCCCAGCTCTCCCAGCCTTTCCTCCCAGCAGAGCTGCTCCAGCCCTGGGATCCTCTTGGGCCTCCTCTGGACTCTCTCCAGCAGCTCCATGTCCTTGCTGGGCTGTTCCCCAGGGCTGGAGCAGCTCTGCAGGGGGGTCTCACCTGAGGGGGCAGAGGGGCACAATCCCCCCCTGCCCTGCTGCCCACGCTGGGGGATCAGCCCAGGGCACGGGCTTGGGTCATGTCCCCCAAATCCTTCTCCCAGGGCTGCTCCATCTGCTCATCCCCAGCCTGGATTGATCCCGGGCTTTTCCCAATCCAGGTGCAGCACCGGCACTTGGTGTTTCCCAAAGCAAACAGTCTCACTTGGGACACCCAGAATGCTGCCCACAAAGCAATCCCTGCCTCTCTCAACTCCCCCACTCTGAGCAGACACTTTCATTGCTCCAGTTTCCTAACGAGGGGATCATTGTCTGCCCTGCCCTCCGGGAAATGTTGGGAAAAGAAACGACTGGAGATGTTGTGCAAGCCCAGAGAAGCAGATTTTCAAAGGTGTTTATTCCGCTGTGCAGGGCAAGAGACCAAACACTCCCAGCAATGCTGGTCCTAATTATTGAAAACTCGATTTTGACGTCTGTCTGCATTCCTGGGCTCCTGAAGGAACTCTGGAGTCTTGGGAAAGCCAACAGTGTGAATGACAGGGAAAAAGAAATCAGCGAGGAAGGGAATCAGGATGTGTTTAAGGATATAAGGTGAGGGAAGTTTACTGGGAGAGATAAGGGCTTTCTTCAGGGGGAATTTGAATTGTGTGCAGTAAATAATGTTTGCTGGGTGGTTGTGGGAAAACAAATTTATGAATAGGGGTTTGTCGAGGGATTGTGGCCCCTTCCACGTGTGGATTGAGCCACGGGAGTGAAAGGAAAACATCACAGGGTTGTGTCATGAGAAGCTCTTATCTGAAGATACGGATGTGGGAGAGGGAAGTGGGGGTTCTACAGCCACAGGTGCAGGTTTGGGTGCCCTCCTTTGGTGTGGAAATTCCTTGGGAAAAAAGAAGAGGGAAGTGTTCCTGTGTCCAAAGGTGGGCTGGGAGCAGCTCAGCTCTGCTCTACACTCTGCAGCTCCTGCCAGGACGGGGGAGCCAGGGGAGGACTGGCTTCTGCTCCCAGGGAACAAGGGACAGGAGGAGAGGGAACGGCCTCCGGCTGTGCCAGGGGAGGCTCAGGTTGGACAGGAGGAGGAATTTCCTGCTGGAAAGGGTGGTGAGGCCTTGGCAGGGGCTGCCCAGGGAGGTTTGGAGTGCCCAGCCCTGGAGGTGTCCCAGGAAGGCCTGGCCGTGGCACTCAGTGCTCTGGGCTGGGGGACAAGGTGGGGATGGGGCACAGGGGGGATCCATGGGCTGGGAGGGCTTTTCCAGCCCCAGTGATCCCGGGATTCCATGACCTGGTCACTGGTGGAATTGGAGAAGTCTCTGCTGAGGATGTGTGGTTTCTCTGATGCATAATTAAATTCAGTTGGACTCTCATGGCAGAAGGTAAAACCATAACCCAGAGAGGCAAAGTTTCAGGCTTCTCTTCAATTTTAACGTGTGGGAGATGTTAAACCTTCCAGAGGAAAGTTCAGTAGAGTTTTGGCTTTCAGAGGTGAGATAATTTATCAACTCCCAACCTCATTCTGGGGAACAGCACAGTGAACCTTTCAAAGCAACCAGCAGCCAGAATCCCACCTGAGTTTGGTGCTTGTCACCCAAACTTCCACCCCACATAGTTCAGCTCTGCAGTGACAGGTCCCCCAGAGCCACGTTGTGCTGTGTCACTCCTTGGCAGCTCCCACTCGCCCCACTTGGACTCGGTTTTCATGTTGTTTCATTTTATAACTTTCCCCTTTGCAAAACCCCGAGGATTTGAGCTGCATTTGAGAATTTGGCCTTCCCAACTCGAGTGGTGCTGGCTGCCTCCCAGGCTGTGTGTGTGAGAGAAGCTCTGTTTTAGCCCTGTTTGGAATTTGGTAAATTTATAAGATCTCCCCACACCCTTTCTCTGCAGGAGCCACTTAATTTCTTTGTGAGCTTTGCTGTTAAACTGTGCGTAATTTGGGGTTTTCATTGTGTCCTCCCCCCTGCTCTTGAAGCCTCTTTGTGATTTTTCAAAAGATGTTAATTTTCCTTTTGTTGTTTTCTGTTGACCACTTAATCCTCTCCCATTCCAATTGTTATTCTTATTGGGCCCCTCCAACTTTGCCGTTGTTTGAAATGTCTGTCATCTCAAGCTCGCCTTTGTTCCTCCAACAATGATTTTGGGAGCCTCCCTGCTGAGCCACATTCCAAATGTGTGTGTGGCTGTGGATGGGGGGATTTTGGCCCTCCTTGCTCTCTGCCTCCTCTCCATCTTCCATCTGGGCTATCAGCAAATCCAGAATTGCAAGAAAACATCACTTAAACGGCACCAGGGTGAGTTTATCGGCTCTAAACTCAGCCCTTGGGGGCTGCTGGTGCCTCTGGTAGAAAATGGATTTCTTTTTTAAGCCTCCCAGCAGCTCCACAAAGATTTCAGAGCTACCTAACCTCGCCACAAAGTGGAAGCAATCCAAAAAAACCCGTGAATCATCCCTTCCAAAATAGTTGAGGAGAGGATGAAGCACCTGAAGGTCTCCCTGGAGGTGCACGTGGATCAGAGGGGGAGTCCAGATATTTATCAGGCACTAAATGTTTTCTCTTCAGCTCAAAGAATTTCACCTCAGAAGACCTTGGGCCTTCAACAATCATCATCTTCAAAGAGGGGAGAGGCATCACAGTCCTGGGGACATCTGAGGAACTCGAGGTGGGAGTGCCCAAATTTTAAAGCTGTTTGTGTCCCAAGGGATGGAAACAGTTGTAAAAGAGCAACATTGGGTGTCTAAAGCCTAAAGTGAAGATCTCTAACTCAGCTTTAGGTGGGGACCAACTCCATGGCCTGGAGAAGGGTGATAAAGTGGATGAAAACGGGACTTTTCCTCTTTTCTTGCCTGCAGATGGAGGAGTAAAAGTGCCAAACAGGGGGACAGGATTTAGGACTGGGAGTTCTGGCACCTCGTTGCTGCCCTCTGGAAAGAGCCAGGTTTCTTGGGATGAGTGGGGTTTAAGGAACTTTTCTAATCCTTGGAGCCCTCCAGTTGGCTGGTTTAGGTGGGATTGATTTCTGTGGGTGTTTTAAAGCAGCAGAACCCCGAGGTCCTGAAGGTGGACTCACAACACCACCAGAGCTTCTGTGCCCTGATTTAGCAGCTCAGCACTTGGCATTTACACCCAGACTTTGTCCATTCCTGGGTGGGCATTTACACCCAGACTTTGCCCATTCCTGGGTGGAAATGGCTCAGGAACAACGAGGTGCTCGGAAAAATGTGCTCATTTGGGAGAATTTGCCCCTTGCTGGACTTCAGGTGAGTGGCCATGAGTAGGACAGCCTGGTCTTCTCCTCAAACTGGTTTGGTTTGAAGTATTTGTGTCACCTAAAATCATCAAGGAGAGGGCAAAAAACATGAGGAAGTGGCCTTTGGGTGTCACAAAAGCTTGATCAGGGCTCAGTGTTCTCACTGGCACAGTGAAGGCTCAGCCCTGAAAGCTTTTTTTGGAGGTCCTACAGCCCAAAGTCACCCAGGTTGGCCATTTCCACCCAAAATGGTCCCGAGAAAACCAGTTTGGGATTGACTCTGAGGCTTTGGAAAGGTGTGATCTTTGCCCAAACCATCTTGGAAAAGAAAGATCCCGGAGAAGAGAAGCTTTGGGGTGACCTGATTGTGGCCTTGCAGGGGCTGAAGGAGCTCCAGGAAAGATGGAGAGAGACTATTTCCAAGGGATGGAATGGCAGAACAGGGGGGAATGGCTTCAAACTGACAGAGGTCAGGGTTAGATGGGATATTGGGAAGGAATTCCTGGCTGGGAGGGTGGAGAGGCCCTGGCCCAGGTTGCCCAGAGAAGCTGTGGCTGCTTCCCACCTGCCAGAGAAAGGTCTTCTCCTCCCCTGAAGTTCTGCCCGTTTCCTGAAGATCCACTTGGACAATTGTCTGGATTGAGTCCCAGGTGAGGAATAACCATTTTCCCCACCAGAAACATCTTTACCTTGGTGGTGTCTCTTGAGCTGGTGACAAACTGTGCTTTCCTGAAGCCCATCCAGCTGTTTTTCAGGGATCCTGGAGGTGTTTTGCCCTCGACACCATCAGTTCAGTGCTGCAGCTCAGCAGTTGGCCTGTGTCAGATCTGCTCTTTACTTCAGTAAATTCATTTATCTTCCAGTGCTGCAGCAACACAAAGGCTCCCTTTGGACAATTAGGACCACAAGGGAGGCTTTGGGAAGCTGATTGTTCCCTCCTGGGAAGAGATGAAAGACCAGAGTGGTAAAGAGAAGAGATTTTTCATTATAGATCTTAAGATTAAACCCGAGGGGCTGCTTGGGCTGGAAATCTGCCTTATGTTCTGCAGCAATAAGTGGATTTCAAATGCTTGGCTCCTGGTCATGTTTGTAGGTAATGGTCCTCTACTTGAGCTCGCTCTGCTTTCCTGGAGGTGGATTAGGACATAATTAAATCTGGGGAAGGGTGTAACAAAAACCAGGATTCCATCCCAGCGGATTAATTGCCGGGTCTGGTTTTGAGCTGGGCAGAATCTCTGCAAACACCGAATTTGCTCCATCTTCCCCTATTTACATGAGAGCCCTTGGCATTTACTGCCAGCAAACGTCAAAGGGATCATTTTCTTGTGCAAATAAAAGCAGGGGGGATCTGCTCTCCTGGGTGTTGACACTTCTGTGGCACCTGGTTGGGAACTAGTTGGAGTAAACTGCACTTAACCCCCCACTACACCACCAGAGGTGCATAAAGGAGCCTTCTTGGAAATGAAACCCGGGTCATTTGTCTTCTGTTGCATCTGTAAAAGAGAGTTTTTCTTAAATGGCAAAGGCACCATTAGTCCCTGTCTATTGGGGCATCACTAAACAGCCACTTCTGTGCTGGGTTCATGTGGAGGGAGAAATTCGGGAGGAATCTGAGCCAGAGGTTTGGCCCGTGGCTCCAGGGGCAATTCCAGCTCCTAGAACACCAATCCTGGCAATTCCAGAGGCTGTCCCGTGGAAAGGCAGAGCTGCTGGAATGGGGCAGGGAGAGGTTTCTGCTAAAGACAAATGTGGAAATGTGAGAAAGGCTGAAAATCCAAGTGATGCTGGGAAAAGTCTTTGTGTTTGAGAGTAATTCGAAGCTGTCCCACACAACCTTTCCCTGTGCTCAGCCTCATCCCATCCCTTTGGGATTGCTGCAGCTCCTGGAGAGGCTGAGGAGTGGGTGGAACAGGGACAGAAGAGGCTTTGACTCCCCAAAAGCTGATCCTCCTCTCTTCTGGTGGTTGCTGGAATTAGGGATGATTTTTAAGTTTGAGCTGCTCATGTTAATGAAGTGCTTTTGGAGCTGTTTTAATCTCGTTTTGGGTCGTTTCAGTTGTTTTAAATGAGAGGGAAACGGTTTCTTTCAACAACATGAGCCCAGTTTAATCCTCCAGCCCAGTTAACCAGCCCAGTTTAACCCTCTGTGCCTTGGCTGTCCCTGCTGGGAGGAAGGAGCACAACCAGCCCCCTTGGTTTCTGCTGCTGTTTGACACTTCTTGGCTTTCCCAGAGGAGCAGCATCCCAAGGATTTCCACTGGGGTTGTGTCTCCAGGAGCAGATTTGAGGAAATCTCCCCTGGTTGGCCAGGCAGGGACAGGAACAGTGGGAGAACCAGCCTTGGCAGAGCAGTGGAGCTTGAAACCATCCAACTGGATAATCCTCTGGGGTTATTCTTTGTGCCTCTCTCCGTAAAAATGAGGGCAAGCAACCCAAGCCAACCCTGATGTGGTTTTACTTCCCTCTGCTGCTTTGCTGGGTCCCTTTCACACCAAACACAGAACCAGGAGCACTCAAACCTCCCTGAGACCTCAAGGTTCCTTCTCACCTCATGCAAACAGATAAAAGATTTGCTGCTGAATTTTGGAAGAGAATCAGGCTTTAATCCTGACTGAGCAGCCATTTATAAAGACAATAAACCCCAATTCTATTGATTATTTCCCCTCTGGCATAGCCTTGCTTGACGCTAAAAGCACAGCCAGTTGTTAACCTACTTTTTCAGAGTGTTGTGTCCTCCAGCATGGAAAGACCCAGGGAGTGTTTGGTTTTTTTTCTCTTTGCAGTCAGAGAGGCTTTTTATTTTTCAACTCTGAAACACGAGGGCTGAGGGAGGGATGAGATGTGAGATAAGAAAGAGCTGAAGGCAGCAGGTCACTCATTCAAGATGCCAAATCCCAGCTTCTCTCTGTTCATCTGATGTTTCTGGCTTAATGACGTTTCCAATACTTTAATATTTCAATACTTTAAATATTCAGAAACAGCTCCACTTTGCAGTGACACCTGAAAACAGCTCTAGAAACTCCTTGGAAGGCAGGAAGAACTTTTAATCCCTGGGTGTTTTACTTCCAGTTAGCCTGGGGAATTTTTGGTAAATGGCAAAGAAACCTGACTAATATGGAATCACCAAATATTGGGAAGGAATTCCTCCCTGGGAGGGTGGGGAGGCCCTGGCACAGGTTGCCCAGAGAAGCTGTGGCTGCCCCTGGATCCCAAGGCTGGAACCAAATGGGAAAAAAACCTTCTTGAAAGGGATTTTAGGGGCAAATGACAAAATCCCAAAGGCTTCCAGAGTGCAGAATATTGTTATAAATTTATCTTGTAAGGCAGAAACTGAGGAGAAAATCTGACACTCAGGGGTTTTGACCCCAGAAATCACATTTCCAGGAGGCAGATAATGATTAGACCTGTGCTTAGGCTGGTTCTTTTTTCACCTGCCTGGCTTTTCTAATTGATAATTTTAATTTTAGTACTCTGTTGAAGGTGGATCAGAGCAGCAAGATCAGCAAAGAGCTGTCCAGGAAGAAGGAACAGCACGGATGGAGCCCTTGGAAGGTGGATATTTAGGTGGGTGTAGTGTCCAGGGACAGTGAGGAGGAGGATCAACCTTCTGGTGGAAGGTGATGAGGTGGAATGAGATGATCTTCGTCCATTCCTACCCAAACCATTCCATGATTCCAGACTGCAGGGCTGGAGCGAGGCAGAGACAGCCCCCAGGAGGGATCCAGAAGGTGCTGGAGACCTCTCAGGTTGGCACAACCCATGCCCAGGGTCCAAAGGGGCAAACCCAAAGGTTCCTCTCGGACCCCAAAGTTCCCAAAGCTCCCCCAAAGGTGCCTCTGCCCCTGCAGGTCAGCACAGGCCAAAGCCATGGATACACTCACTCGGATTTCTCCAAAATTTCTGTCTCTGCATGAACTCCTCAGCACAAAAGAGGGTATTTCATGGAATCCCAGGATGGTTTGGGTTGGGAGGGACCTTGAAAATCATTTAGTTGCAACCCCCTGCCATGGGCAGGGACACCTTCCACCAGCCCAGGTTGTTCCAAGCCCCATCCAACCTGGCCTTGGACACTTCCAGGGATCCAGGGGCAGCCACAGCTTCTCTGGGCAACCTGGGCCAGGGCCTCCCCACCCTCACAGCCAGGAATTCCTTCCCAATATCCCATCTATCCCTGCCCTCTGGCAGTGGGAAGCCATTGCCCCTTCTCCTGTCCCTCCATCCCTTGTCCCCAGTCCCTCTCCAGCTCTCCTGGAGCCCCTTTAGGCCCTGGAAGGGGCTCTCAGGTCTCCCTGGAGCCTTCTCTTCTCCAGGTGAACAGAATAAAAATAATCTTTATAGAAGGCTCCTCGTGCTCTGGAGCAGCAGGAGGGGCTGAGGGAGCTGGGGGGGCTCAGCCTGGAGCAAAGGAGGCTCAGGGGGGACCTTGTGGCTCTGCAACCCCCTGACAGGAGGGGGGAGCCGGGGGGGGGGGCGGGCTCTGCTCCCAGGGAACAAGGGACAGGAGGAGAGGGAACGGCCTCCAGCTGTGCCAGGGGAGGCTCAGGTTGGCCAGGAGGAGGAATTTCCTCCTGGAAAGGGTGGTGAGGCCTTGGCAGGGGCTGCCCAGGGAGGTTTGGAGTGCCCAGCCCTGGAGGTGTCCCAGGAAGGCCTGGCCGTGGCACTCAGTGCTCTGGGCTGGGGGACAAGGTGGGGATGGGGCACAGGGGGGGACTGGATGACCTTGGAGCTCTTTTCCAACCTCAAGGATCCTGGGATTTTGGGATTCAATCATTCAGATTAATCTGTTTCAAGAAAGTTGGGCCACCAAGTGCTGACATCAATCTTGAATTGTCCTTTTCTCAGGTCACAGAGAATATTCAGCACCTTCCACGAGGAACTGGCCCCCAAAGCACCATTTTAACCCCAGGAATGGGCAGTTTCCAAGCACAGCGAAGGTGAGTTGTGCCTGTGTTTTGATTGTCTGTGTGACACCTACAACAACCTGCAGTGTGTTGTCACCATGCTCAGAGTTTGCTCATTTTTAGGCACTTCTTTCTCCCCTGTCCAGCCTAGATATTTACAATATTTATATCACGCCACTGCTTGAGTAGAAACCTCCTTAGAATGTCTTTTCAGTTGAATTTTAAAGTTGAAATGGCTTTTTAAATGAGAAAAAAAAAAAAAGGAAATTTCCTTGGTAAAAATAACGGGCTTTAATTACATTTTCATGCCCTCCATCAGGAAAACTGAGAGCTAAAAAAATCTCCCCCGTGTCTGGCGAGATAAACTGAGAGAGTTTGTCATAAAATTAGTTGTCATGTGGCTGAATTTTTTGGGGTTAGGCTTTTTTTTTTATTGGAGGAAACCGGAAAATAGTTTTTAATTTTGTGGTGGGAGTTTGAAAGACTCGGCAGCAGCCCGTAAATAAATTAAAAATCCTTGTGCTTCACGAGGGTGTTTTTAACATAAAAACAACCCTTCCAAGTGGAGGTGATCACTGGGCTTAGTTCTGCTGCAGCAGATTAGTTCATCCTGGAACTAATTTTAGGCTGGCTCTTAGGCTGGCTCTGGAATCCAGAGAGAAAACCTGCTGCACAGCAAGATTTTGGACGCCTAAATCAGGCTTTTGCTCTCCATTTCCTCTTGGAGGAACCTCTCCGTGCCCCTGAACCATCTGGTGTGGCCAGGGCTGCAGCTTTCAGCTTGGGAGGCTGAAATATTGCTTTTCACTCCCTGGAAAAAAAAGGGATTAGATAATAAAGACTTCAGACATTGAACCATAATAATAATTAAGACGTTTTCTGGGGCAGGTGAGATTTGCTGCAGGGATTTGTTGGGTCAGGTTGTTTTCTACAGGTAGGTTGGGTCAGGTTGTTCTGGGAGGGTTTTTTCTGGGTGTGACAGAAAGAGGAGGGGAGGTTGGGTGAAAAACATGATGAGGCTTCCAAAAATATTCCCTCCCCAGGGCTGTGTGTCCTTCCCTGTCCATCCTCTCGAATTCTCCATAATTTCTGGCATTTTTGTGTCTCTCAAGGCCTCCTTCTCCCACAGCATCACCACTCCTCCCTTCAACCCTTCTCCTTTTGTCTCAGGGCCTCGTTCTCCTCTTGGAGAATCTCTCCTGGGATATTGGGAAGGAATTCCTGGCTGGGAGGGTGGGGAGGGGCTGGGATAGAATTCCCAGAGAAGCTGTGGCTGCCCCTGGATCCCTGGAAGTGTCCAAGGCCAGGTTGGAGCAACCTGGGCTGGTGGAAGGTGTCCCTGCCCATGGCAGGGGTTGGAACTAAATGATCTTTAAGTTCCCTTCCAACCCAAACCATTCCATGATTCAAACTACAGTTTGTCCCACAATGTCCCCAATTCCCCTATGTGTGTTGTCTTTCCTAAGGAGGGAATTGTGTTAATTTGGCACAATTTATTCCTGGCAAGTCCAGTGGAAATGCTCATTATCATCTTTTAGGTCCTTGAAAAAAAGGTGGGTTTATTTCATGAGAATCTCTGGGTTCCAGGGATCCCTGTTTTGCTGACAGGGGCTGTAATTCCCATTATTTTTAAAGGGAGCTGCTGTGTTCCCTATTTCCCAGCCATTCCAGGGGATCACTCAGGGCTCTCAGATTTCTGTTGCTGCCTCCTTATCATGTGAGGAAGGATTTTCTCAGCCCCTGATGGTTTGAACATCCTTTATTTGTCAGAAACATGTTGAACCTGTGTTTTCTACCCCTTGCCTTGTTAACACCAAGTCAGACTTAACTCTTTTCCTTTGAACACAGAAAGAAATGTTATCATAGATTTGACATCTCTGTGGGTTTTTCTCCACACCACTTTGACTCATCTAATTTATTTCTTCTTGCCTTTATATCCCATCACTTAACATTCATTTTTACTCCTCTGTGCTTCATCTGTTCCCCTTCACTCCTCCTCAGTTACCTGCTTTTGCCCTCAGGATTTGCTAATATATTTGTTGATATTCTGGGCACTGTGTTGAGACCTTTCCTTTGAATCTTGTGCTTTCCACTTCCTTTCCTTTCCTTTCCTTTCCTTTCCTTTCCTTTCCTTTCCTTT
>NW_020897883.1:137211-138157 GCF_003984885.1 Neopelma chrysocephalum
CTTTCCTTTCCTTTCCTTTCCTTTCCTTTCCTTTCCTTTCCTTTCCTCTTTCCTTTCCTTTCCTTTCTCACAGTTCTCCCCAATTATCTTCCTGGAAAACTCTCCCAGATTCTTCCTTAGCTGGGAGATTCTGATCTCCTGAGATCTGTTATTGCTTTTCTCTTGCTCTCACATTTCTTTTTTTCTTACAACTCTGTCGTTTCACTCAAATTCTCCCTCACTTTGGCACTTGCCAATCCCTTGGAGCTGGACAAAAAGTTCCACCATCTTTTTCCACCTCCTATGGATGTTGCAGCCACTGAGGAAGTCAAACAGAGCTGACTTTGTGCCTCTTCCATTCATTCCCACGTCTCGACTGGAGCGATTTTAAAAACACAAGGTAGGGTGGCACGTTCATTTCAGTGGCAACACTCCCCCTCCTTCCTGGAATTCCTGGATTTTGGGGAGGAACAGATGCCAGTGGGAAACATCTCCAGCTTATTCACAGACAGGCACATCCCCTCCTTCCGAGTTCCACCTCGGAGCTGAATGGAAATGGAAAAAAATTAAAGGAAAAAGGAGAAGAAACATGAAAAGATGGATTTATCCCAAATTAGGCACGTCTTGGATGTGTGAACATGGCTTAAATTTTCAGTCTGTTGGGGCTTGACCTTGGCAGGAATGAATCATGGAACATCCTGAGCTGGGAGGGACCCACAAGGATCACCCAGTCCAAGCCCTGCCCAGGACACCCCAACAATCCCTGGGAGAGTTGTCCAAACCCTCCTGGAGCTCTGGCAGCCTTGGGGCCGTGCCCACTGCCCTGGGGAGCCTGGTCAGTGCCCAACCACCCTCTGGGGGAAGAACCTTGTCCTGAGATCCACCCTGAGCCTGCCCTGTCCCAGCTCCAGCCCTTCCCTGGGTCCTGTCCCTGTCACAGAGAGCAAAGCTCAGCTCAGTGGAGCCT
>NW_020897883.1:138167-141252 GCF_003984885.1 Neopelma chrysocephalum
ATATTTGCTGACACCCAGAAGGCTCCTTTCTTTGAGCAGGGAGCATCCCATGAACTATTCTGAAGAACCTTTTTCCCAGAAAACCTGACATCCTTCTCCAGCCCTGAAGCCAGGTGGTTTCTCCATGACTTTCTCCAGCAGTTCCTCCAGGGGATCAGCCAACACATCCATATCTTCATGGTCTGCCATTACATTTTGGAGGTGTGGATCCCTGATATCTCATCTGGAGATCCCATCACAGCTGCCTCCCCAGGTTGCTGCTTTGAAGTTGCACCTGGTGGTTCTGAGTCACTCAAGTGGGCAGGGAAAAAGCTGGGAAAGAGCTGGAATGTGCCTCCCGTTGGCATAACACAGGTGGTTGGAATGAGGCAGCAGGAAAATGCCTTTAAGTGAATGAGGGCCTCAAGGGTGGGCTCTGACTCCTGGATGGGATTTGGGCTTTGCTTTTTCATGGAAGTGTCCTTTCCCCCTTTGCCTGCAAGGAGTTTAAGCCTTTTCCAGCTCAATCCAGCCCAGAAAACAAGTGTATCCTGGACTATGCCCAAGGCAGGGTGGGCAGCAGCTGAGGGAGGGGATTCTGCCCCCCCTGCTCTGCTCTGAGACCTCACCTGGAGTTGTGTCCAGCTCTGGGGCCCCCCAATATGAGAAGGACATGGAATGTTGGAGCAAGTCCAGAGAAGGGGACTGGAGCACCTTCCCAGGTGGGACAGGCTGGGAAAACTGGGGCTGTTCAGCCTGGAGAAGAGAAGGTTGGGTGGAGAACTCACAGCACCTTCCAGGGTCTGAAGGGGCCTGCAAGGAAACCAGAGAGGGATTTAATCGGGAACTGTAGGGACAGGATGAGGGGGAACGGGTTCAAATTGAAAGAGGGGAGATTCAGGTGGGATATTGGGAAGGAATTCCTGGCTGGGAGGGTGGGGAGGCCCTGGCTCAGGGTGCCCAGAGAAGCTGTGGCTGCCCCTGGATCCCTGGAAGTGTCCAAGGCCAGGTTGGATGGGGCTTGGAGCAACCTGGGCTGGTGGAAGGTGTCCCTGCCCATGGCAGGGGGTGGCACTGGATGGGCTTTGAGGTCCTTCCCAACCCAAACCAGTCTAGGACTCCATGATTCCATGACCCTCTGGGTGCAGCCCAATCCAGGAGCAAATGGGACACTTGGGGACAGCCTGAGGGGCTGTTCCCATAGGTGAGGTCATGACAGTGAGGGCCATCACTGCCATGCTGAGGGTTTTCCAAGCTCATTCCCTGCCTGTCTCCTCCACCACAACAGGAATATCATCTCCCACTCCCTCCAGTGACCTGCTCATCCAGCAGTGTGGAACACCAGGGCTGGGAGCTGCTTCTGCATCACAAGATCCTTCTGCCCCAGGAGAGTGAAGATTCTGCTAAAAACACCCATTTTCCCAACAATACCCATGGGAATTTCTGCAGGCTGGCTGAAAATTGCAGGATTGCAGGGACACTGTTGCCCTGCCCTGTTGCTTCTTCTCTCCCTGAAATCCTCAGTGACTTCAGCAGTTCAGGGCTGGCCCAGAAACTCCAGGATTTCTGGGATCCTTCAGGATGAAAGGCTCTCCACGTGGGTAAGTTCTCATTATTTGTTCTTCTCCTCTCCCTGATCCACTTTGGAGGACAGATGTGCATTCTTTCCCCCCCTTTCCTCCCCGCCTCTGGAACTGATGAAACGTGAAAATCACTTCTTAGATAAAAAAAAAAACAACAACCAAACCAACAACAACAAGCCCCCAAAGTCAACACAATACGTTGGGAGCTGTTTGGTTTCTAATCTCTGAAAAGGAGCCAGGTCAAACAGACACAGCTCCACTGATAAATTGTTATTCTTAGAGATTTCAGCCTTCCATGGAAAAGTACTGAGCTGGCTCTGTGATCTCCTCTTACACTGTCATCAACATCCAGCAGTGGAAAATTGGAGAAAACCAGCTGCAAGGGAGAGTGTTAAGGGCATTATTTTTAGCTGCTTCATTTCTTTTCTGCCTCCCCACGCTCCCCTGTGGAAAACAAGGCTGTCTGTCCCAGGGACTCGCTGGCAGCTGCTGTGTCAGGCACCACAAAGCTGCTCCTGGGGAAGGAGATGCTGAATAAAAGCGGAGAAATCCGAGTGGTGGCACAGCAGGAGAGGTGAGGGAATGTGGGGAAGCTTTGGGAAGAGTGTGGGTTCTCCCTTCACCAGAGGGTTGAGCTGGAGGGGTGGAGCTGCAGTTGAATCTCCCTCTCCCTCTGCTGAGGTGGTTCCTCTCTTATTTCCACTCCCTGTTGGGATGTCGAACGAGTCTCAAATACTCATAAATACTCAAATACTCATAAATACTCAAATAGCTCACAAACACTGATGGGCTCTCACAACAGGGCTGCTGAAGAGAGGAATTCCCACCCTGGAACTTCTGAGGGCTTGAGGTAGCAGCTAAATCCAGGAGGGTTCTGGTGCAGGTGTGGATGGATCCAATGCCAGCCCATCCCTCCCCTCCCGAGGGTGACTTCCAGTCAAACTGGGAGCACTGGGCTGGAAAGGCTCAGTCTGCCCACTTTGGCCCTGTGAGGTCTCACCTGAGTGGAAGAATCATCAAACCATGGAATGGTTTGGGTTGGAAGGGACCTTAAGGATCATCCAACCCCCTGCCATGGGCAGGGACACCTTCCACCAGCCCAGGTTGCTCCAACCTGGCCTTGGACACTTCCAGGGATCCAGGGGCAGCCACAGCTTCTCTGGGAATTCCATCCCACCCCCTCCCCACTCTCACAGCCAAAAATTCCTTCCCATTATCCCATCCCACCCTGCCCTCTGGCAGTGGGAAGCCATTCCCTGTGTCCTGTCCCTCCATCCCTTGTCCCCAGTCCCTCTCCAGCTCTCCTGGAGCCCCTTTAGGCCCTGGAAGGGGCTCTGAGGTCTCCCTGGAGCCTTCTTCTCTTCTCCAGGCTGTGCCAGGGCCTCCCCACCCTCCCAGGGAGGAATTTCTTCCCAAAGAAAGCTCTCTGTGTGCCAACCTGTTTTTCCTCCTCGTTTTTGGGGCACTTCAGCTCCTTCTAAACCTCTGGCCTTGGCAGCACCCCTGGATCCTCATCTCTGTGA
>NW_020897883.1:141262-141944 GCF_003984885.1 Neopelma chrysocephalum
TGGACATCATTTTGAGTTAGGAGAGGACAAAACCCCCATTAAAAATCACTGGGGCAATAATTGAACAATCATCCCATTTATTTCTCCACTGTGTCCATGTCCTGTTATCCCAGATAAGAGTTGTTTTGACTGACTGGGAAGGTGATGCAGCTCTCCCTCAGAAGAGAGCTCAAAACCTCCAAGGCAGAGCAAATCGGTCGACTTGGAGAATTTCAGCAGATTGGTTTTGTTTTTGATCTTTTTGGCCAATGAGATCGAGCCTGAACCTTGTTTTTCCCCTTCTATCTCCACGATAAACCCTGGAAGCTGCTCCTGCTGATAGGATACCTGGAAACTGTCTCGTTGCTGAAGTGCTTCAGAGCCTCCTGTTCTTTATTTACGGCTCTGAGAGTGGAACGTGGGCAGCTGAGAAACATCAGGGAGGTCTGGATGCCTCAAGGTTATTCCAATTTGTTTGCTTCCCTGCTTTTTACACCCCGGGGGACTGAGAGCATTTCCCTTCCCTATTTTGATTTTTTCTGTTCCTTCCTCCAACCTCAGGAGCCTCTACCCCTGTGTCCTGAGGGCACGTCCTGCCAGGAGCCTGGTTGTTGTGCTTGGCTCGTTATTTACAGGCCTGGTGTCTCCTTAATGTGGCTAAATCCTGATTTTTTTTCCCTTCCATCTAATGCAAATTTACCCC
>NW_020897883.1:141954-152246 GCF_003984885.1 Neopelma chrysocephalum
CAATGAGGTTTAACCAGTGAATAATGAGATTTAACCAGTGAACAACGAGGTTTCCAAACTGGCCATGTGTGCACAGACCTCCACACGTGTGCCCAGAGTCCCTCACCTCTGCCCTTTGCAGAGTTGCCACCTGACAGGAAATCCCTGGCTATTCCTCTTCCTTCCTTCCTCACATTCTTTGGAAAATGCTGTTCCAGTCACTGGGAAAAGGCTGATGATGAATGGCTTAATTTGATAGTTCAAGTGTCATGGTCTAACTTTTCCTTCATGGAAGCTAAACGGGAATGTCTCCATGGAGCAAACTGGTGCTTGGCATCCCCACATGGACTTTTTTAAAAAAAAAATATAAATTAATTAATAATATAAATAAACATAATAATATAATATATAATATATATATAATAAAATATAAATTCATAGCTGAGGAGCCTCTGATATGACACTGAACTGATTTTTGCTGAGAGCTCACTGTGCCTTGGGTTTGGCTTTTTTAGAAATATGGCCCACGGTGTAAAAATGAAGGAAAAAAGGGGGTTTTATATGTCTGTGTGAGAATAAATGTGTATGTAATACATATTAATGTATAAACTTAAAAGTGACATGGATCTAACAGTTGTAAAGTAGATTTACCCCATATTTATAGTGATAATATTGCACGTGGCTTCCAGCCTTTAGTGATGGTAGGAGGCAAATTAAAACCACCAGAAAATAATTTCCAAGGTGTCCAAGGCCAGGTTGGACGGGGCTTGGAGCAACCTGGGCTGGTGGAAGGTGTCCCTGCCCATGGCAGGGGGTGGCACTGGATGGGCTTTAAGGTCCCTCCCAACCCAAACCATTGTATGATTTTGGGGCACATATTGATGGTGTGTTGCTAAATTTAACTTGCTCAGGGCCTACAGGTGGAGTTTGACACTGATGGAGGAGTTGTGTCAGTGCAGGGCTGACAAAGCTCAGCAGGAGCTGAAGAGGGAATAATTCCCTCAGGGCAATGCTGAGGGAGAAAGTTTGGAGCAGAGGGATCAAGGCCAGGCACTTACTCCATGCATGGGCTTGTGTTTGGTGATCAACTCCAAACTTTCCAGGCCTTTCCTCCACCTCAAGGAGGAGCTGAAAGTCCCTCTCCTCCTCAGGCTTTCCAAGGGCTGCTCAGCTCCCCTCCCTTGGGTGCCAGGGAGGTTGTGGACTCCCCATCCCTGGGAGTGTCCAAGGCCAGGCTGGACCTGGAGCAACCTGGGCTAGTGGAAGGTGTCCCTGGACGAGCTTTGAGGTCCTTTCCAACCCAAACCATTCCATGAAATCTCCTCCTGGCCCTGCTGGTGTTTGGGGTGGCTGCACCGGGATCCCTCTCCCGGAGGAGAGATGCCCTTGGAGAGGGAGATCTCCACTCAGGCCCTTCCTTTGGCTCAGGGTCTCTCCTGCCCCTTTGGCTGCTCCAGGATCCTGGACAACTGGATTAAGGCCAAAGCTGTCCCTGCTCCTTGCAGGGGGGTTGGAACAGATGATATTTAAAGGTCAATCCAAACCCTCCTGAGATTCCTCTGAGGAGCTGGCAGTGCCAACCATGGGGGTGTGGGTGTGCAGGGGCATTTTCTGGGCTCCTCTTTGGCCAGGGGTGTGAACATGGACCTGTGTTGGACCACGTGAAGCTGCTGCACCAAACAGGTGCTGGGGTTCCAAGGACAAACCAAGGTCATCCCTTCTCTTCTGTGCAGGACCCACGGAGAACATCCCGGGGGGGGTCAAGCCTGGGCTGGGTTATGATGAGCACCAGTTGATTTGCCTTGTTAATAAGAAGCTGGGATGGTGGAGATCTGACAGTTTGAGGTATTTCCAGAAATAAAAACCACATGGAAGCAGGGAGGACCCCGTGAGGAGAGGCAAACTCAGGCTGGGAGCAGGATAAATGTGACCCCAGGGCTGTAGTTTCCAGACCATTTTCTCCTGGCACAAAGCAGGGAGTGAGTGAAACATCTTTCCCTGCTCCAGTGCTTCCTTCAATTCCCACACCACCCTCTCTGGGATGCATTAGGACAGTTGTTTTCCAGGTGAGGGAACTGGTCCAGGTTCTCAGAAAGGAAAGTTGTGTTTTAACCCAGCTCAGATCCCAGTTTTATTCCTCACGGCATCTTGGACAAGAAGGATAACAGGAGGAAGGAGCAGCTTGGGCTGAGGGCAAGACCCCTTTTTGGGGTCCACATCTCACAGGGATGGTGATACAGTGGCCTAATCCCATCCCAGCTCCACCACTTGTCTTAAAACCAAAAGAAAATGTTTTACCTCAACCAGGTGGACCAATTCCATGAAAATCCCTGTTTCCGTGGTAACTGCTGACAACCCTCACCCTGCAGGTGTCATTCCCAGCGGGTTCCCGTGGGATTCACAAGCAAAAAACCAGCAGCTGGAAGATTCCCCCTCATCCCATGGGCAAGGCCTGGAATGGAGGGATCACTTCTTCCTGCGGTGAGTAGAGGAAACCACTGGGGTTTGGGACATTTGAATGATCCCAGGTGGAATGCTGGAGGATTTGCCAAGCAGATCCCAGCAGCCCATGTTTTTCTGGCAGCCTGAAGTGTGACTTCTGATGTGGATAAATGGAAATCATAGAATCATGGAATGTCCTGAGCTGGAAGGGGCCCCCAAAGATCATCCATTCCAAGTTCTGACCCTGCACAGAACACCCCAAAAATCCCCCCCTGTCTCTGAGAGAGTTGTCCAAATATTCACCTACTTTGGCTTTTCCCTTCTTTTTTTCACTTTTTTAGGAGCAGAGGTGAATATTCCTTACGAAACAAATGGAGCTCTTCAAACAAAACCCCCCAAATATTGTCTTTTGTTAACCAAAAGGCGCTGAAAAACACTTCTGTGCTCGACAACAATGAGCTAAAAAGATTTGAAGAGGTTGGGAAATGAACAATTTCAACGCTTTCTCATCCTTTTAGATGAAGCCAATCGTGAAAAAAAAAAAAGAAATGGTAATGAATGGTAAGTTATTCATGACTTTTTCTGAAGAAGGAATAACAATGTGCCTCCTGTGAATATTAAGTAAAAGTAACCTTGGGGGGATGGGTTGGGCCTGGTGAGTCACACACAGGTTTGGAATTCTTGATGTTCCACAACTGGCAGCCCTTCCAAGCTCTCCGTGTGTCCCTCCAAGGCAGGTGGAATGAGTTCCTGCAGATCCATCCGTGTTTTCCCAGTTGGATCCTGTGGCAGCCCAGGGAGGGGTTTGGAGCTGAAGGAGCTCTGTGCTGGGTGCAGCCTGTCTTGCAAAAACATTGTGTGGCCTTCCTTGCCCAGGGGCTGGATCTATGGAAAGATTCCCACGTGTCCCGTTGGGAAGGCTCCTCGATTGCTGCAGGATGGGGGTTCACTGCTTGGTTCTCAGAGCTGAGCTTGGTGAAGGTGATTAAAATGGTTAACGAGCCATTAAAATGGTTAACGAGCCTGTGCCCTACAACCTCTCGGCCCCTTCAATCTGGGAACAAAAAGTGGGGAAGATTGGGATGGGAAGAGCTGAAAAGCTCCAAAGAAGGAGAATTAAAGGGGTTGTGTGTCACCCACCCCGGCTGTGGGGTGGGATGTGGGTTCCAGTCCCAGACTCTCCCCATTTGCTGGGCCATGGGGGCCCCTGGAGTGGGATGGTACCCGTGGCCTGGGCAGCACTTCATTGTTCTGCTTCCTTCCTTCTCAGCATTCCGAGGGGGCCTCGGGCCTGATTTGCTGCAAAGCATCGGAATCCTTCCCTCCTCTCCAGCTGATTCCTTCCTCTCCGGCTGATTCCTTCCTCTCCGGCTGATTCCTTCCTCTCCGGCTGATTCCTTCCTCTCCGGCTGATTCCTTCCTCTCCGGCTGATTCCCTCCTCTCCAGCTGATTCCCTCCTCTCCAGCTGATTCCCTCCTTTCCAGCTGATTCCCTCAGCTCCACCCTGCCTTCCTTTGTGCCACTGGGGAGCCCTGGAGATCAAATCCACCCTTCTGGAGCCAAAGGAAAAGCTCCTGCTCTGATGAAGGTTTCCCCTGAAGGCTCTCCAGAGGCAGGTTGGTGGGAATTACAGTGGGAGCTTCATCCCTGTGTTTTCCAAATGGGCAAACAGTTCTAGGTTTTGACTAATTGTCTTCTGCCCAGAGAAGTTGTGGATGCTCCTTCCTTGGAAGTGTCCAGGGACAGGTTGGATGTGGCCCCTGAGCAACCTGGGCAGGTGGAAGGTGTCCCTGCCCATGGTAGAGGGTTGGAACTGGATGAGCTTTAAGATCCCTCCCAACTCAAACCATTCCATGATTCCCTAATTCTCTAATTCCAGGATTCCAGGACTGTCGTTAGGAGAATCCACAGGACAGCTGGAGCAGAAGGACAAAGATTCCCAATTCCAACTGGATGTTAAACCCTCCAGCATAGACACTCCTGCTGCTGCAATCCCAGGTGCTGGACACAAATTCCAGGGAGAGGTGGAGATGGAAAGCAGAAGGAGCTGTCACCCTCCTGTGCTGTGTGTGAGGGTGGCACTCAGTGACCTCAGAGGCCTTTCCCAACCCAAATGGCTCCGGGACCAGATGTCTAAGTGGGGTGGGATTAGTTAATCCTGGCTTGGTAAACCAATATTCAGGATTTAGCACGAGGTGATAGAGGGAATAATGTGTAATTACTGTTGGAGATGGATTGTGATAAGAGCAGTAATTAAGGAGGGATGAGCAGCTCTGTGTGTCAGCAGAGAATTGAGGGTGTTAAACAGAGGTTTGAAAAACAGGAGATGCAGACAGGAGATGGGTCCAACTGTCAGAAGAAATCCCCTGCTAGTAAGGTGCCAATAAACGTATTTTTTAACCTTATTTAGTAGGGAAAGATCATATGACCAGATAGAATTACAGATGTAGGCTGAGATATTTTATGGTAGTGATTAAAATTAATTAAAATAATTCCCATCTGTTACTGCAAAGACTGATCTTGTCAAATGTGGGAAGGCCAGGGCTGACCCCCAGCGCTGGGGACATTCCAGCTTTGCTGATCCCTGGCTGTCCTGGCTCCCTCAACAGAATCCCAGGATCACCAAGGTTGGAAGAGCCCTCCAAGATTCTCCAGTCCCACCATTCCCCAGCACCACCAGGATCATCCCTATCCCATGTCCCGAAGGGCCACATCCAGACACCTGTGGGATGTTTCCAGGGAAGTTGCTGAAGGAACAGGATCTCTCCCACAGGATTTAGGGAATGGAGTTTCATTCCCAACAGCCAGGGACTGAAGGCAGGAGCAGCCAAGGAAAACTCCCATCCCTGCCCCTGCTGGGGCCGATCCCAGGGAAGAGCAGCCTTGGAAAGGAGCCGAAGCTCCAGGAGCAGAGGGGGTGGCTGGAATTTGGGCTCCCCAGGAGCCTCTGCTGGTTCCAGCCAGCAGGAATTCCAAGCTGTGCCCTGGGCCTGGCTCAGGAAAGGGTTCCCTGTGCAAGGAAGGGACTTTAAGCTCGGGCTTAAAGTCAAACCCCAGGTGAGGGACTTTACTGGGGCACTGAGGGAGAGGAAAGAACAGCAGGAAAAGGCCCAGGAACCTTGGAGGGCATTGCCTGCACTCCAAAAGGGTGGTTTTGGCCTAAAACAAACCTTCAAACCTCAGGGATCTGCCCTGAGAATGAACAAGTGCCCCAGGCCTGGACAACCCGGGGTGCTCGGGGAGTTTTAGGACTTCCAAAATATGGACAAAAAGATGATTCCATGAAGTATCTGCCCAGAGAGGCTGAGGACTCCCCATCCCTGGAAGTGTCCAAGGCCAGGTTGGAGCAACCTGGGCTGGTGGAAGGTGTCCCTGCCCATGGCAGGGGTGGCACTGGATGGGCTTTAAGGTCCCTCCCAACCCAAACCAGTCTGACCAGGTCATACAAAATAAATTAGATGCAACTTCATGTTTCTGATCACTTCTTTCTCTCTGTTGGTTTGTGTCTTTCTGGAACAGGACTTGGACTGTCAGTTCTCTGAATCCCAGAATCACCAGGGTTGGAAGAGACCTCCAGGATCATCCAGTCCCCCCTCAGCACCACCAGGATCACCCCTAATCCATATTCCCAAGGGACACATCCAGGCTCCTCTAGAACTCTCCCAGACACAGGGACTCCACCACCTCCCTGGGACACTTATTCCAAGGCCTGACCACTCTTGGAGAGCAAAAATTTTCCCAAATCTCTGATCTGAACCTCTCTCTTCCCATCCCCTTTCCTCCTCAGCCGGGTTGATGGGAAAACAAGAGCAGGGTCCTTGAGGAAAGGTCTCCTTGGGAGACAAACCTGGGAGAGGCCTGTGGGCAGCATTCCCTGACTTCTGGCGAGGGTAGAGGCAGCTCCTCAGAGCCTGAACGCTCAAACACATGGATATTCTGCTTAAAATAGACTGGCAGGGAGTTTATGACAACCCTGCAGTCCCTGGGGAGGCTCTCTGATGAGGCAAATGTTTCAATGCAAATAAAACCAGGCAGGTCAGGAAGAAGCTTTTCAGCAGAAAATGCCAGGGCCAGAAATATCGACTGAAAAATGTGCCTTTTTTTATTTTTATTTTTTTTTGTTAAATATGAAGTCCACACCAAATTATCCTTCCTGGTTGTAACCATTTCCTCAGCCCCCACACAATAGTCTGTCTTCATTTGCTGCTCTGGTTTGTTTAGGCTCCAAGCTTTTATGGGCTTGGTTTTATCAGCTTGATGTGTTTATAAAGCTCCCTGTATGTCTTGGGAGTTGTTTGAACAATAATAGGAACTAAATAGAGGGTAATTCGGGCTAAATTGCTGCAAAATATACACTTCAGAGTCCTATAAGGGGCTTGATTAAGTATATATTTGATTTGGGAGTGAATTCCCCATCCCTGGGTGGGGTTGGATGGGCTTGGAGCAACCTGGGATAGTGGAAGGTGTCCCTGCCCATGGCAGGGGTGGCACTGGATGGGGTTTAAGGTCCTTCCCAACCCAAACCATTCCCTGATTCCATGCTATGAGTTGGATTGGACTGGCTCCCTGCTGGTTTTTCCAGCTATTCCAGCTGGAATTCTCCTGCTGTTGTGCAGCACAAACCCTGCAGGAGCTTGGGAACTACAGGATTTGTGAGGCATTTGCTGGGATTCTCCAGCAAGGGATTCACCCCCTTGTGTGAGGGAAGGAATGTGGCTGGTGCTGAAAGGGCTGGAGCATCTTCCAGGTCAGGACCAGCCCCAAATTCCCTCCTCAGGGTCCCAGCAACATTCCAGATCCTGATCCAGAGCTCTGGGAGCATTTGGACAACGCTCTCAGGGACAGGGTGGGATTGTTGGGATGTCCTGGGCAGGGCCAGGGGTTGGACTTGGATGATTTTTGGGGGTCCCTTCCAAGTCGGGATATTCCATGATTCCATGACATCAGGTGCCAAAGCTCTGGGTGAGCTCTTGGACTGTCAGTCAGCCGTGTTGGGAGGACATTTCCATCCTTGGGAAGCCCCTGGTGCTTTCTGGAGGGTGAGTTTTTTCCCAGGCATCTGTGCTCCAAACCCGGGGTTTGCAGCAAAAGCCCCGAAATAAAAAGCACAGATGAAAGAGTCTCCTTTTTGAGAGAGATGCCAGTTGTTGATAAACTGGGTCAACTGAGAAGTGTCTGGGGGTGGGAGTTGTGTTGCTGAACTTGAAACTCTGGGGTGGATGTCAGAGCTGCTCCCCTGAGCTCTCCCTTGCCCTAATTTAGGCACCTCCTCGGGGCTGGGATGACTCACGGCCTGCAAAGCCCTTGGATGCTTCCAAAGGAATCCTGGCTCAGGGCTTGGGGACTGCACTGGGCAAAGGCTGAATTTGGGGCAAACTAATCCTGACCTGGGGGATTTTACACGGGAGCTGATGGATGTTGTGAAGGCAAAAAAGCTGTTTGGCAGAATCCCGGGATGGATGAGGCTGGAAGGGCCCCACAGTGGGGGCATCTGCTCTCCTTCTCCCACAGCATCACCATCCCTCCCTGAAACTCTTCTCCTTTTGTCTCAGGGCCTCGTCCTTCCCTTGGCACAGTCAGAATCTCTCCTGGAGGTTTCCATGGTGTCTCTCTCCGCTGTCCTTCCAGCCATATTCCAGCTAATTCCCAGCTCTCCTTCAGAAGCAAAGCTGTACAAGGACCTTTAAAGGTTCTTCTTGTCCTTCTGTACAAGAACCTTTAAAGACCACGGGGTGGGTGGGGTTGGAAGGGCCCACAGTGTCCCATCTGGTCCCACCTCCCTGCTCCAGGATTGTGTCCAGAGGGGTCTGGAATATCCCCAGGGAGGAGACTCCACACCCCCTCTGGTCTCTGATGCAGCTCCTTGATTTTTCCTTTGGTTTTTTTTTTGATTTTCCAGGCTTGTATTTGGGAGCATCAGCAAACCTGGCAGAGGATTTGTCTTCGTGGGCAGGGACAGAGTGACTTTCACCCAGAGGTCCGTCCTTGGTCCACCTGGACATGAAGCCATCCTGGAGCACCCAGAACATCTCTACAGGTATGATCTGAAGCAGTTGTGTAAAAAATGACAACAAAACCTTATTGCTGTGTTTGAGAAAGGTCCAAATCCAGCTTTTTGGAGCTTCAACTACAGGAAGATACTGGATAATGATACAGATCTTTATGCACAGGAAGATACTGGATAATGATACAGATTTTAGGCACAGGAAGATACTGGATAATGATAAGGATCTTTATGCACAGGAAGATATTGGATAATGGTAAGGATCTTTATACACAGGAAGATACTGGGTAATGGTAAGGATCCTTAGCCCAAGGAACTAAAGGAGAGGAAATGCTTTAGGGATGGAAGAATAAAACTCTATTTAGGGATGGAAGGGCTGTAGAAGCAGCTGGGAAAGTCTGGGAGAAGGTGTCATGATTTGGGATAGCTGTGGCATCCCAGGATAACCAGAGCCAGAGCAGCCCAGGAGGGACAAAGGCAGCATCAAGCCCCCAGTCTCACATTCTCCCTCTGCTGAAATCCTACAATTCTTGGGAAAAAACAAGTGGAGAGGTGAGGAGAAGGCAACCTTGGCCACTCCTGGCACAAAATCCCAGTGTGACCATCCCCACTCTGCCCACGCGAAGATGCCTCCCATTCCTACGTGAGCTGGCACAGCTTCCAGAGGCCTCAGGAGATGCAGAGGAGGATTCACCATGTGACACCCAGCTGTTTATGGCAAGGGCTCACTGGTGACCTCCAGGCAAAATCTTGGCTCTGTAAGAAGTTCCTTTCACAGTGAAACTGGAGGAGTAAAATGGATGAGGCCCAGGAAGATGCAAAGAAACAAGGGTTGAGGTGGGACAGGAAATAAGGGTTGAGATGGGGAAGAAATAAGGGTTGAAATGGGGAAGAAATAAGGTTGAGGTGGGACAGGAAATAAAGGTTCAGATGGGGAAGAAATAAGAGTTGGGATGGAAAAAGAAATAAGGGTTGAGAGGGGGCAAGAAATAAGGGTTGAGGTGGGAGAAGAAATAAGAGTTGGAATGGAACAAGAAATAAGGGTTGGGATGGGGAAGAAATAAGGGTTGAAATGGGGAAGAAATAAGGGTTGAAATGGGGAAGAAATAAGGGTTGAGATGGGACAGGAAATAAGGGTTGAGGTGGAAAAGAAATAAGGGTTGAGGTGGGACAGGAAATAAGGGTTGAGGTGGGACAAGAAATAAGGGTTGGAATAGAAAAAGTAACAAGGGTTGAGATGGGACAAGAAATAAGGAGTGAGGAGGAACAAGAAATAAGGGTTGGGATGGAACAAGAAATAAGGGTTGGGATGGGACAGGAAACATGGGTTGAGAGGAGACAGGATATAAGAATTGGGATGGAACAAGAAATAAGTGTTGGGATGGGAAAAGAAATAAGGGTTGAGATGGAACAAGAAATAAAGTTTGGGATGGGACAAGAAACAAGGGCTGAGGTGGGACAAGAAATAAGGGCTGAGGTGGGACATGAAATAAGGGCTGAGGTGGGACAAGAAATAAGAGTTGGGATGGAACAAGAAATTAGGGTTGAGATGGGACAAAAATAAGGGTTGGGATGGGACAGGAAATAAGGGTTGGGATGGAACAAGAAATTAGGGTTGAGATGGGACAAGAAATAAGGGTTGAGGTGGGACAAAAATAAAGGTTGGGATGGGACAGGAAATAAGGGTTGAGATGGGACAAGAAATAAGAGTTGGGATGGGACAAGAAATAAGATTTGGGATGGAACAAGAAATAAGAGTTCGGATGGAACAAGAAATAAGAGCTGGGATGGAAAAAGAAATAAGGATTGGGATGGGAACAAGAAATAAGGGTTGAGATTGAACAAGAAACAAAAGTTGGGATGGAA
>NW_020897883.1:152256-164766 GCF_003984885.1 Neopelma chrysocephalum
AAGAAATAAGGGTTGAGATTGAACAAGAAACAAAAGTTGGGATGGAAAAAGAAATAAGGGTTGAGATGGGGAAGAAATAAGAGTTGGGATGGGACAGGAAATAAGAGTTGAGAAGGGGCAAGAAATAAGGGTTGAGGTGTGACAAAAAAATAAGGACTGAGGTGGAACAAGAAACAAGGGTTGAGGTGGAGAAGAAATAAGGGTTGACATGGAAAAAGAAATAAAGGTTGGGATGGGACAAGAAATAAGGGTTGAGGTGCTCTGTGGTTGCAAAGTGGAGGATCTACAGTCACTGTGCATAAGAAAAATCAAACCCCACACAGGCAGTTAAATCTGTCATGAAAAAAGCAGGACTGGCAGAAGGGGGAGAGTTATTAACTGTGAGCATTGGTTGCTACTTGGTTTTTTTTTCCTGGGAAACAGGGCTTTGTGGGCATCCTTTGTAAATAGGATCTCAGCAAAGGGTCTCTCTGATGTTGTCATTAATTTTTTCCTCCTTCTGTAGCTCAAATGGTGCCATAGAATGTGCTCCTAGGGAAAAAAAAAAGAAAAAAGATAAATTGCTTGAAGAAAAAAATCTTGAAAATATGATTTGTGGCAGAGTTTTTATTTAGATGCAGATGTAGGATAAGATATCTCCATATTTGGCTCAAATTCTTGACATGAGACTTATGAGAGAGGGGGGAAAAAAAGGGGCCTGTCAGAACTGAGGAGCTGAGAAAATTTAGGTTCTCTCTCCACATGAGACTTTCCAAGATAAATTAACAGTGGATGTTGGGCTGGACTTTAAATTTACAGCCCAAGATGTGAAAGGAGGTTCAAACCACTTCACCCAGCTGTGGGATTTGCCAGGGAAACCCAACCTTCCTTTGTAGCAGCTCCCCAGGAAGGCAGGGAGACAAAAAAAAAGGTGGAATTCAATTGCTGGGAGCCCAGTTAGCCCAGACTTGCTCCTGGTGGGCATCAAAGACAAAAAAAACAACTGTAGCTTTGTGGAACTCCTGGAAACATTATTAAATTTGACTCAGAAAACAAGAGGATAATGCAGAAACCCAGGGAGGTTGTTCAGCTAATTGCTGGGGTGGTAATGAATTAAAATTGGCTGTGGGAGAGGCTCGTTTTAAACTTTCAATGTGGCCCAGAGAGAGGAGCAAAGTTGCCTGGTGGAAGCTCCTGGGATGCAAAGCTGCTCAAGTGCAGTTTGCACGTCCAAAGGTGGATCTGGGGGCTCTTCTTTGAGGAGTTCCCAGTCCCAGAGAACTGTTCCTTGAGGCCTGGAGCTCCTGGTTGCATCTTAGGCTGAAAGAGAGGGAAGGGGGTCTTAAATTTCCCAAAATAGTTTTAGGCTGGAAGAGCTTTTTATTTATCTTTTATGGAATCATAGACTGGTTTGGGTTGGAAGGGATTTTAAGGATCAACCAGTGCCACCCCCTGCCATGGGCAGGGACACCTTCCACCATCCCAGGTTGCTCCAACCTGGCCTCGGACACTTCCAGGCATGGGAATGTTCCCTGATCTTGGCTGTGCCTCCCCTTTGCTGGCAGGCAGATGTGACACCTACAGTCTGGGAGTGAAGAAGCCCTGGAAGCTCTGGTTTCTCCCGGGGTTTTGCAGTTTATTTGTGCACATAATTGAGACTTGGCCCTGCCATCTGTCCCTCTGTCACACACTTGCCCAGACTGTGGCAATTAGCAAAAACTTTTCCCAGGCAGTAGCTGAGCCGGGTCGTCACCACAGCTGAGATTAGAACCAGGAGCCACATGGGCTCCAGGGGAGCAACCAACCCCACCACTGGATGATGTATGAACCCAGGGAAAAGCTGCTTTGGAACCTCCCAGAAGCCCAAGTTCAGCTGTTTTCTCACATTCATAAATCCTGCTGGAAGTGGATGCTGGCGGAGGAAGTGGGAGGTGCAGACAAATGAGGGATTTTCGGACACTCCTATTTGGGGAGCACCCCGGGGAAGGACTGTGGAGTCATTTGTTTGGGCAGAGCCTAAAATCAAGGGGCCCTGGCCCGTGGTGTGAGGGAACAGAAATAACAACAACAAGAGTTTTCCCCCTTTCCAGCCGGGGCTCCTCACGGGATGGACGTTGGACACACCAGGCCGGGCTCTGACCCGAGGGGGGCTTGGAGAGCTTTTTATAACTTCTGTGGGGATGGACCCTTTTTGCCATGGGAATTTGGCTCGGGGTTTACCCATGTGACAAGTGGGGAGGGATGGGAGAGCCCGCCCTGCCTTCCCAGGCGGGCGGAGAGGCCTCCGTGGAAGGGGAGGGTGGCCCAGGGTGGAATTTGGAGTTCCAAAAACACCTCCTGGAAGTTGTGCCCACACACAGCTGGTTGTCGATGCCTGAACCTGTTTTTTTCATCCCTTGTGGTTTTCTCCACGTGACAGACACAGAGCTCTCCTTTTCCAGAGGCTCTGGAAGCCCCGGCTTTGTGCGGATGCTGCACCTTGGGAAGGTGCCGGAGGGTCGGGGAGGGGGTTTGTTGAGCTGTGAGGGCACTGATGGAGTAAGAGCTGAGCTCTCGGCGTTCCCAGCTCAGCTTGGCCCCAGACTGAGGGGTCTGGGGTGCAGAGGGAGGGAATCCAGCTGGAAGGATCCTCCTTTTTGTTCCAACAGCCCCGTGGGATGGAGAGCCCTCTCCCTCCGTGGTGCCGGGGGCAGGTTGGGCACTGCAGGGTGTTTTTCCTCCTGGTGGTGGCTCGAGTTGCTCTGGAAGCTTCTCCCTGAGGAATTTCCCTCCTGAGGCAGCTGCTTTTCCCACAGAGGGGACACCAGGAGTAGCTCTGGTGGGGTCACCAGCAGCTGTCCAAGCAAACCGGACCCACCGGGCTACGGGTTCATGGAATCATGGAATGGGTTGGGAAGGATCTTAAACCTCATCTCATCCCACCCCCTGCCATGGGCAGGGACACCTTCCACCAGCCCAGGTTGCTCAGGACCTCATCCAAGCTGGCCTTGGATGTTTCCAGGGATGGGGCAACCACGGCTTCTCTGGGAATTCTATCCCAGCCCCTCCCCACCCTCCCAGGGAAGGATTCCTTCCCAATATCTCAGTTGCTTTTGACCTGTTCTGGTCACCCCCCCCCCGGTGTCACAGTTCCTTGCTCATGGCCAAACAAACACCTTGTCTCAGCCCCCCATTTTTAGGGCAGAAAGATCATTTTTTGGGTGGCACTGGGGTGTTGGGAAGCTCAGTGAACCCTTCAGCACAGAAACTCTGCTGCCCCCAAATTCTCTGTGTTTTGCTCAGCTCTGATCCCACAGAAAACTTCTCTTGCTTTGGTTGGGTTTTGTTTTCCCCCCTTCTGATTGTTCTGTCACTGAATTGTGTAATTAATGTCTTTATTAGAACATTCATAACGTGAGGCAGCAACAAAGCCACTCTGGCAACCAAACCCAAGTGAAAACCCCTGGAAGATTAATGCTCTTGTTCTTTCTCCCGTGGTAAAATGTCAGTATTTTAGGAGAGAAACTGTTTTCAGCTGTGCACAGAAGGGTTTTTATTTAAGTGACCACAATTTCAGAGTTTCAATTGTGTTCTCATTCTCCCTCTCTCTTTCTTTACCAACAGCCTGGTATCATTTATTTAAAATTCTGCCTGTTTTCATTGGAATGTAGTTAATTGCCTTGGAAGGAGTATAATCTCTTGAAGAAAAACATGCTTACCATGGAAATAGCTCCTTTTTGAAAGGTTTGCAAAAAAAAAAGGCAAAAAAAAAAAAAGGCAAGCAGATTATGTACAAATTCTTAGAATGCCCCATTGTGCCAAACACTGTTGAATTTGCTTGGATTGGGCAAGTCCTGGCAGCAAAGCAGGGCATTTTTATGGTTATTTATGTTCTTTATTAACTAATGTATAGCTGGGATAGTCTAATTACTACAACCATTGAAGCTGCTCACAGCAGGAGCACAAACCACACAGCATTTGGATGGTTTGGAACTCGAGCAGGGAAGGAAAAAATTCCTGGGTTTCATGCAAAACCCTTTGGCCCCCGAACCTTTCATCAAATCTGCAATAATAACTTGGTTGGTTTTGGTTCCCCCCCACCCCGTCCATCTCCCCACAACCCACCCCCGGGTTATGGACAGGCTGAAATGGGATTTAGTTATGGAACTTCAGCTTGGAAATCAGGGATATGATGGGTTTCCTTGTCTTGGAGTGTGTGTAGGCATAGAAATGTATCTCACTGCTGAATCCCAGGATCAGTGAGGTTGGAAAGAACCCAGGAAGCGCCAATATTGGGATCTTTGAAGACATTTCCCTTGCCATGATCCAGGATGATCCAGGTGTGGATCCATTAGAAGGGACACCTCAAAACAAGGGAATTCTTTGAGTGACTTTCTTGATGGTCCCGTGTCACGTGGTGTGGGCTGAGCTGTGCCCTTTTTAGTTCCTGGGCATTCTCTGTCCACCAAATCCCAGGATCCCAGAGGTTGGAAAAGCCCTCCCAGCCCATGGATCCCCCCTGTGCCCCATCCCCACCTTGTCCCCCAGCCCAGAGCACTGAGTGCCACGGCCAGGCCTTCCTGGGACACCTCCAGGGCTGGGCACTCCAAACCTCCCTGGGCAGCCCCTGCCAAGGCCTCACCACCCTTTCCAGCAAGGAATTCCTCCTGAAAATGTGGCCCATCCTTCTTGAAATGATAAAAAAGACCCGACACCACTCGTGTCAGACTCAGCCCCGGCTCTGCTGCTCAGCCCTGGTGGGACACGGTGACCTCAATGGCACTGGAAGTGTTTGGACTCAAAATTGGCTCTACTGCTCCGTTGTCTCCATGTTCATCTTCCTCTCTGGTGAGAAAGCAGCTGAGATTCGGGCCAGGCTGGATGGGATTTGGAACAACCTGGACTGGTGGAAGGTGTCCCTGCCCATGGCAGGGGGTGGCACTGGATGGGCTTTGAGGTCCCTTCCAACCCAAACCATTCTGGGATTTTATGATTCTAAAAATGGCTGAGGGAGCTGAGGGGGTTTATCTGGAGAAGAGGAGGCTCAGGGGGGACCTCATTGCTCTCTGCAACTCCCTGACAGGAGGGGGCAGGGAGGGGGGGTCGGGCTCTGCTGCCATGTCCCAAGGGAAAGGAGGAGAGGAAATGGCCTCAAACTGCCCCAGGGCAGGTTCAGATCAGAGATTAGAAACAATTTTTCCCTGCAGGAGTGGTCAGGCCTTGGAATAAGTGTCCCAGGGAGGTGGTGGAGTCCCTGTCTCTGGAAGTATTCCAGAAGCATCTGGATGGGGGGGACATGGATTAGGGGTGATTCTGGTGGTGCTGGGACTGGAGGATCCTGGAGGTCTCTCCCAGCCTGGATGATCCTGGGATTCTGCTGAGCTGGCCCTGCACTGGTGGCTCCTGAGCCAGTTCCCTGTGTTGGATCCAAGCTTTGTTGGAGGAAGGACCTGCTTTGCTCTTGGATGTTGGAGGAAGGTGCAGTTCTGTGCTGAGTGGTGGCAAAGGGCTGGAACTGGCACCAACTTGTTCCCCCTTGGCCTGGGCAGCACTGACATGTGCTCACGTCCAGATGTGCCCTGGCACTGCCTGGTCCAGCTGTTAAGGCAATATTTAGGAAATATTTAGGAATATTTAGGAAAGAGGAGCCTGGTTGGAAGTTGGGATATTGTAACTGAGCAGGAAGACCAGGCCCA
Source organism: Neopelma chrysocephalum (assembly GCF_003984885.1). Classification (NCBI taxonomy): domain Eukaryota; kingdom Metazoa; phylum Chordata; class Aves; order Passeriformes; family Pipridae; genus Neopelma; species Neopelma chrysocephalum. The sequence continues at coordinate 157,911 of NW_020897883.1, forward strand.
GGCAGGTTGTTGAGGCACCTCCAGCAGCAGCCCAAGGAAGAGCAGTGGCAAAACCATCCCCCTGGATCCTCTGGGAGCCTTGGAAAGTCCAGGTAGGATCCTGCTGCTGCTGCTGCTACTTGGGGAAAAATCTGTGCCTCTGGGATAGAGAAGAATCCCTGGAGCAATCCTGGAAATGTGCAGGACCAGCAGAGCCTGGATTTCCAGTCTCCATCCACTGATTTATGGGATGCTTTGGGTTAAAGTCCCACCCCCTGCCATAGGCAGGGACACCTCCCACTAGCCCAGGTTGCTCCAAGCCCCTCCAACCTGGCCTTGGACACTTCCAGGGATCCAGGGGCAGCCACAGCTTCCCTGGGCATGATTCCCCTTTGTGTCCCTTTTTCCTCCTCCTTCCCCTTAACTGTGGAACATCCAAATTTTTTTTCCCCTACAATGCTGAGAAGCCTTTTGGGATGGACAGGACCCTGCTGAAAACTGCATTTAGGTCCTGGAGAAGGACAACCTTGAGCCATGTCCATGGTTTTGGCCTTTCCCTTGGCTGGCTCAGCAAACTGAGCTTGGTGGCTCTGGCTTTAAGGGCTGCTGTTCTCTCCTGCTCTGTGGGAACAGAAGCCCGGGATCTTGGATGCTGGGAATTCCCCGTGGCAACCCAGCATCTCAAATTTGGGATTTGCAAATGAAGGGCAGCAAATGAAGGGCAGCAAAGCCCCGGGAAGGCTCCTCAGGGTCTCATGGACAAAGGCAGGTCAGGGATAGAAATCCATGGTGTTGGAGTTATTAGGCTTTGACAGACACAGGGGTTTTCCAGGTTTTATTCCCTGTTTATTTGGAATGTTTGAGGCAGAAGAGCAGCCCCGGGGCAGTGACTGGACGGCTCAGAAGGGGAAGTTTGTTAAAAGTGATGCCCGAGGGGGGGGGGCAATGAGAGCACTTGTGCTTGGCTGCTCCCAGCCCGGGGATGGACCGAGGTGGGTTCTCCAAAAAGTCCCCAAACAAACGTGGTTTATTCACACACAGAATTCCTGGGTTTGTGCAGCTGGGGAGGGAGGGAGGGGGGTAGGGAGTGGCCGGGCAGAAAAGGGCTTTTTGTTCTCATTTTGCCTTTGGCAAATGCTCCACTTCGGCAAAAGGCTCCAGCAGCCAGAAGGGTTGAGATTCTCTGCTGGAAGGCGCAGCCTGTTCTGCAGGGTGAAGCTGATGCAGTGTGGGCCCAACCGTGGCAGAATTCCAGGGGTTTCTGCCTTTAAAAACGGCTTCAAAAAAGAAAAGTTGTGACCATAAAATAATTTTTTTAATTTTTTTTTTCCCCCTCCAGCAGCAACATTTTTAAACAACTCTCCCTCTGCAACCCCCTGACAGGAGGGGGGAGCTGGGGGGGGGTCGGGCTCTGCTCCCAGGGAACAAGGGACAGGAGGAGAGGGAACGGCCTCAAGCTGTGCCAGGGGAGGCTCAGGTTGGACAGGAGGAGGAATTTCCTGCTGGAAAGGGTGGTGAGGCCTTGGCAGGGGCTGCCCAGGGAGGTTTGGAGTGCCCAGCCCTGGAGGTGTCCCAGGAAGGCCTGGCCGTGGCACTCAGTGCTCTGGGCTGGGGGACAAGGTGGGCATCGGGCACAGGGGGGACTGGATGACCTTGGAGCTCTTTTCCAACCTCAGGGATCCTGGGATTCTGTGAAATCATTGTTTAACCAGCCCATTGCCCTCCTGCTCCCATCACTCAGCCCAACAATAGGCTTTCAGTTCACAATTCATTCACCATTCCTGGGCAATTCCCTCTCACCTCTCTGAAACCTTCCCACACCTTTGGGTCTTTGTGATTGCTCAGCAGAGGGAAAAGGAGGGAATTGAGGAAGTTTTCAGGTACCTGGTAGGGCTTTATAGAATCAAAGAATCACAGTTTGATTCCATGAAGTCCCACCAAGTATCCGAAAATCACAGAATGATTTGGATTGGGAAGGATCCCAAAGATTATCTCATTCCAGCCCCCTGTTGGGCAGGGACACCTTCCACTAGACCAGATTGCTCAGGGATGGGTATGGCACATGTGCCCAGATCCTATGAGAAGGGCACAGCCTTTGCTGGGACAGAGGGATGGAGCAACCCCCAAATTCCTGCTGCCTGGGAAGAGAATTGCTCCATGATCTCAAGCCAAGGGGTTGGGGGCAGAAGTGCTCAGTCAGGTCCCCCAGTGAGGCCCCACTGCCCTTGTCACCCCAGTCCTACACGAGCAGGTCCCTGAGGATGGGCTGGAGGGCCCCAGGGAGAAAGGAACACGAGCAGAAGTGGCAGGAGGGCAGAGGGACAGGGATTTAGGGAGTGAGGCCCAGGGTTTGATTCCAGAGCAGTGGGAACTGAGGAGAAATACAGGGAGAGCTGAGCTCGCCAGGTTGTTCTGGGCACTGTCAGGTTGCTGTGGAGGGAGAGCTCCTGGGACCTGAATTTGAGCTGAGATTATTTATTAGGAAGGCCCTGGAGGCCTGGGCTGGGCTCAGGACTCCACTCCAGAGCCAACAAATCACTTGGGCTTTGCTGCTCCAGACTAACTGTGTGTGTCTCTCCCCTTCAAAGCCTGAATCATCCCTAATGAAAGTAATATTTTATTATTAAGTAGTTGGAAGCAGAAAAACTGGGCAATAAAAAAGCCCAGCAACATCTTGATTTGGCTTCTTCTTTTTTATTTTTTTTTAATGAACTACTGAGAATGTGAATAACGTTTCCTCTCCACATCCAACAAGGCACTGGGACTCTGGGCTGTCTGTCCAATTTTCTGAGTCATTCCTTGGTTTTTCCTGCTGGTCCTGGCACTCTGGGAGGTTGTGCTGCTGTGGGAGGAAGAGGAGGTCAGGCAGGAGAAGAGGGAAAGCGCAGCAAGGTTTGAAGTCTCCAGGTGAGAAGGGATGTTCACATGGATCCAGCTCCATCCTCGGAGTGACAGAAGGCTGGGATAAAGCAGGTTTTTTGTTTGCCACGTAACTGGAGTGAGAAGGAACCTTTCCAGCCATGTTTAGAGCTCACTGCATGTTCTGGAGCTTTCTAAGTGCTCCTCCTGGTCTTACCTGTCCCTGGAACTCACTTGTGTCCTGCCTGGAGAGGAAGGATCATCACCCTCTCGTGGGAAAGGGATAAACTGAAGGAAGTGTAGGAAGCCAGGTAGAAAAAATGTGTGATTTATCCATGGCCAGTGGTAAGGAAAGCAGCTCAGAGCTGCTAAAATCTCTCCCAGCTGCTTATCCTGGTCATATTCCCAGCCTTTCGTGATCCCTTTCTGTGGCAATCACTGATTTTTGGGATGGCTTGTTCCTTGTTCCTACAGAGATTCATGGAATGGTTTAGGCTGGAAGGGACCTTAAAGCCCATCCAGTGCCACCCCCTGCCATGGGCAGGGACACCTTCCACCAGCCCAGGTTGCTCCAAGCCCCGTCCAACCTGGCCTTGGACACTTCCAGGGATCCAGGGGCAGCCACAGCTTCTCTGGGAATTCTATCCAGCCCCTTCCCACCCTCCCAGCCAAGAATTTCTTCCCAATATCCCATCTATCCCTGCCCTCTGGCAGTTTGAAGCCATTCCCCCTTGTCCTGTCCCTCCAGACCCTTGGAAACAGTCTCTCTCCATCTTTCCTGTCGGGTCCATCAGGTCCTGGAAGGCCACAATCAGGTCACCTTGGAGCCTTTTCTTCTCCAGGCTGAACAATCCCAGCTCTCTTGGTCTTTTTTTTTTCCACAGGGAAAAAGGTGCTCCAGCCTTCCCAAATGGGAAGCCCACATTTTGTGGATCACTCCAACAGCTCCACAACCTTCCTGTGCTGAGGAACCCGGAGCTGGACACAAAATCCAGGTGGGATCTCAGAGAGTGGATGGAGGAAGCACCTCCCTCAACCTGCTGCCCACACTGGCACAGGTTTCCCAGAGAAATTGTGGGTTCCCCATCCCTGGAATTTCTCCAGGCCAGGTTGGAACAACAAGATTCCCCTGAAGGATCATGGAAAGGCTCTTCCAGCTCCGTGGCCTGTCCTCCAAAATCAGCTCTTCAGATCAATCTGGGCAAGGATTTCATTCCCTCTCTGCTTTGCAAAGTCCAAACCAACTTGGCTTCCCTCAGAAAAAAAAAAAAAAGCCTGTCCCCAAATTATGATTTATAACCAAGTAAATTGATTTCAATTCATCTTTAAACCCATGTTGAATCGGAGGGAGGGTGGTAGTAAAAAACAAACATTTTCCTGCAACAATAACGAGGGCCTCGTTATGGTAATTGCAACATAATTTGCTCCATCAATCACAGGGCTGTGTGGGTTTGCTTCTTTTATTTTTTTTTCCCCCTTCCAGAAAAAAAAAAGAAGAAAAAGGGATAAATGGTTAGAAAGCCACGCAAAAAACAAAACAAAACAAACAAACAAACAGCAAAAAAAAAAACCCTCACGAATTTTTAGCCAAATGTTTGTCTGTTGTTAATTAGAAGAATCTGGATTTTTTTGGGCTGACTTCTGGCTCTTTCCACAGGGAATAACAAACCAGATGCCCCTTAACCAGGACTAACCTGCCAAAGTTATGGTTTTGTGGTTTTTTTTTTTTGTTTGTTTGAGGCACTCCCTGCATCTGCTTTGCAGATTAAGAGAGAGAGAGAAACACCAAGAAAACTATTTTATTCTTGGTTTTTGAATGGCTTTTTGATTATTTAATAGCCCAGAGGAACAGCATGATAGCTAAAAACTCAGGTGAAAGCGATGGGAACCTGGTGAGTTTGCTAATTGTAAACTTTTGAAATGCAAAAAATCTGGAAAATATCAGACTTTTCTATTCCTTTTAGTCTTTTCTTCAGCCTGATTTTGTGCCTTGACAGAATTCCTACAAAATGCTTCGCATACATCAAGTTCCGACTGTTTGTGCTCCTTAAAAATGGCAAAATTTTATATTTTTCTTTCAAATTTTGTACCTTTTGAATCCAGATGAATGAGACCCTGGGCTGGACTTTTCCTCTGTGACACAGTTCTTTCCCACCGGGAAAGATTCCTTTGTTCCATTTGTCCAAGGGGGAAATTGCAACATCACTTTAAAAAAAAAAAATTAATAAAAATAATAAATCCGATTTTATAAAACTGCTTTCCAGCGTCACCAGCTCATGACAATCCAAGGAGAACAGTCCTGGAAGCTGAGCTGGGAATGATATTTATGGGAATGGAAGTTGACCACCTAAAGGGGCACTTCCTAAATACATCCCTGGAGCAAAGAAAGGTGCAGCCCTTCATTTTTGGGAAGAGCTCCTCAGGATGAAGAGGTTTTCACTCCCTCAAGAACATTCCCAGCTCAGCTTCCTGGGGTTCTGGGAAGAGTCCAGAGTGGGTCTCTTTCTCCAGGATACCCCTGAATGTTTCCATGTGATTTATCTGGTGATGCCAAGTGATTACCTGGTGATCCCATGGGATGATCTGGTGATCCCATGGGATTACCTGGTGATTCCATGTCATTATCATCTGGTGATTCCATGTGATTATCTGGTGATTCCATGGGATTTTCTGGTGATCCCATGGGATTACCTGGTGATTCCATGTCATTATCTGGTGATTCCCATATGATTGTCTCGTGATTCCATGGGATTATCTGGTGATCCCAAGTGATTACCTGGTGACTCCATGTCATTATCTGGTGATTCCTTGTGATTATCTGGTGATTCCATGTCATTATCATCTGGTGATCCCATGTGATCATATGGTGATCCCAAGTGATAACCTGGTGATTCCATGGGATTATCTGGTGATTCCATGTCGTTATCATCTGGTGATCCCAAGTGATTATCTGGTGATTCCATGTGATTTCCTGGTGATTCCATGTAATGATCTGGTGATTCCATGGGATTATCTGGTGATCCCAAGTGATTACCTGGTGATTCCATGTGATTACCTGGTGATTCTATGAGATTATCATCTGGTGATTCCATGTGATGACCTGGTGATCCCATGTGATCATCTGGTGATTCGGTGTCATTATCTGGTGATTCCATGTGATTATCATCTGGTGATTCCATGTGATTACCATCTGGTGATCCCATGTCATTATCTGGTAATTCCATGTGATCATCTGGTGATCTCAAGTGATTTTCTGGTGATTCCATGTCATTATCATCTGGTCATTCCAAGTGATTACCTGGTGATTCCATGTGATTACCTGGTGATCCCATGGGATTATTTGTGATTCCACGTGATTATCTGGTTATTCCATGTGATCACCTGGTGATTCCATGTGATTATCATTGGTGATTCCAAATGATTATCATCTGGTGATTCCAAGTGATTACCTAGTGATTCCATGGGATTACCTGGTTATTCCATGTGATCACCTGGTGATCCCAAGTGACTACCTGGTGATTCCACGTCATTATCATCTGGTGATCCCAAGTTATTACCTGGTGATTCCATGTGATTATCATCTGGTAATCCCAAGAGATTTCCTGATGATTCCATGTGATTATCAGTGATTCCATGTGATCATCTGGTGATTCCATGTGATTACCTGGTGATACCGTGTGATTACCTGGTGATCCCATGGGATTATCATCTGGTGATCCCAAGTGATTACCTGGTGATCCCATGTGATCATCTTGTGATCCCATGTGGTTATTGGTGATTCCATGTGATTACCTGGTGATTCCATGTGATGTCATTATCATCTGGTGATTCCATGGGATTACCTGGTGATTCCAAGAGATTACTTATGATTCCATGTGATTATCATCTGTGAATCCCAAGTGATTACCTGATGATCCCATGTGATCATCTGGCAATCCCATGGGATTATCATCTGATGATTCCATGTGATTACCTGGTGATTCCATGCAATTACCTGGTGATCCCATGGGATTACCTG
>NW_020897883.1:164776-178663 GCF_003984885.1 Neopelma chrysocephalum
ACCTGGTGATTCCATGCAATTACCTGGTGATCCCATGGGATTACCTGGTGATCCCCCTCTCTCCCAGTCAGGGACCAACATCCCAATCCAGAAACACCTCCCAAAGAAAAGAGTCAACGACTCAAAGCAATCCCGGAAATTCCAATTGGCAACTGGAATAACTGGCGTAAGGATCTCAGGGAAGGGAATTCCCATGGAATACGCTGAGGGAATACTTAAGGCTGGCTGTGAAAGGGTGATGGTGATCACACCAAAAAAAGACACTGGAATTAAGCCCGAGTATGTTTATTTTATCTCCTTTATTTTTTTAAACAAGGATTTCACCAATCCGAGCCGGGCCCTTCCACTGCTGTGCCCGGGAGGCCTCGGGAAGCCCAAGGAAAAGGATGGAAAGCAGGAGGGAGGAAGATCTTGTGCCATCCCAGCATTTCCCCGACTCCCGGAGCCTAATGGGAATAATTGAATTTCCCTCTCACTCTCAGAGAAACAATGAAAAACTTTGATATGTGGCTGGTGGAGCCCATTTAATGTGCTTTTCAAAGACAGGCACGTCCAGGGACATTTGGGAGTGTTTCTGCTCTCCCTAAAAAAAAAAAAAGGGAATTGTGGAAAGGCACAAACAAGTGGTTATTTGACCTACTAAACACAGAAGGAATTGTTCTCCCCGAGCCATCTTTTATTTTGTGTGTGGTTTCTCTGGTGTCTGATAGTACCTTGGAGTAATTTGCACTAATTTAAGTGTCTCCTTGGCATTGCCATGGAATTCTGGGGGAATTTAATGTCTTGGAATCCTCCCTCATGTTCTATTTCAAAAGGCTTCAGTGAGAATTGTCTGGTTTCCTTAGAAAACCAGGCTAAAAACTCCATTAAAAGTGAATTTATTATATGTTTACTGTTGCAGCCAAGGTGCTTTATCAGTTTAGAACAGGCATAAACACAGTGGTTTATATTTTTTATACATTTTATGTATTTTTATATATTTTTTCACAGGTTGATGTACTAACCACACACCTTCAAAAGGTGTTTCCCCTGTCCTCACTTATTAACAGAATTTTCCAGGCTGTAAATTGATATCTGGAATCATTTTAAGAAAACTCTGCGATTTATAAAGTAATGTGACATTCACAGGAGGCTTCCTAAATTTGAGATATATCTTGAATTTCCCCCCCTCAGAGAGGAAAAAAAGGTGTAGCCCGAGAAATCTGCAAAATCCCAGAGTTGGTAAAATGTAAAAGTCTTTGCAAAATGCCTCAATTTTGAGGATTAATAATTACATCCTCTGCTTGGGAATTTTTTACAGTGGTAATAATTATGTGTGTAATAAGTAATACTTACAATAATTACAGATGAGTCTCTTAAAACATTTTTGGAGGTCGAAAAAGGGCAGGTTTAAAAATGTGATTTTTTTAAATTGAATCAGCTGATGGGATTTCTTCTAATTAATACTCGTCATAGATAAGAAATATCTGCTTTTTTTTGCATTATAGAGAGCAAATAACCCTTCTGACCACCAAGATCAAACTCACATCAAGATCAAACTCACATCTACCTCTGGACAGGTGACAGTTTTTTGTGAAGTCACTCCTGGGCTGAAAAATCAGCTTATTTTATCCTTATTTTGAAACAGGATCTTTGTAATCACAAAACTAAACCACATAAAAATAATAGAACTGTGATGTTCTTCGTGGCAGTCATGGGATAAAAGGGGTTATCAATTAACAGGTTAACTAAGCAATAATTAAGTATAATTTGGGCACACGTGAGGTTAATCATCTTTATTTCGTCCCGGCCGTGCAGGAGTTTATGGGTTTCTGTGTTTTCTAGGACAGAAATAGGACCTGTCTTCTGAAGTAGGATTGTTTCACCACATGGATGTTCAGCCTGGAGAAGAGAAGGTTTTGGGAGACCTTGGAGCCCCTTCCAGGGCCTAAAGGGGCTCCAGAAGAGCTGGAGAGGGACTGGGGACAAGGGATGGAGGGACAGGACACAGGGAATGGCTTCAAACTGCCAGAGGGCAGGGTTAGATGGGATATTGGGAAGGAATTCCTGGCTGGGAGGGTGGGGAGGGGCTGGGATAGAATTCCCAGAGAAGCTGTGGCTGCCCCTGGATCCCTGGAAGTGTCCAAGGCCAGGTTGGATAAACTTGGAGCAACCTGGGCTGGTGGAAGGTGTCCCTGCCCATGGCAGGGGGTGGCACTGGATGATCTTCAAGATCCCTTCCAACCCAAACCATTCCATCATCCCAAGAAAAGCTGGTTTGCATAATCTCTTCCAGAGGGTCAGAGAAATCTTTGGAAGAGGAGAAAGATTTTTATATCTGCTGAGAGGGAAAATCCAGGAGGAAACAGGCCAGGCTCCTGTTTTTCCACGGAATAACAGGCTCAGTTTAACCTGTCGCTGAGAAGTCGGTAATTGTGCCTTGAACAAAAACTGGTCGTGATGAAGCCCAGAGAGGCTTCAAGCCGAGGGATCCCAGTTCTCCTTGGAAAAATATGGATCCTGCAGACCCCTCCTTGCCTTAGATTGCACAACTGTCCAGGGACAGATGCTTGGAGACAACCATTGTGTGAGGGACATGAGGAACACGCTGTCACAGGAACATCTTCAGCCCTGGGGCTGCAGCTCCGAGGGCAGGGCTCCCTGGCACGTCTTGCCCTGATTTTCAGGCTCTACTTTGTTTTTATTCTCATCAGTTTTCTCCTGCAAACACTTGTGACAGAAGGAAAAAAAGAAACGAAGCCACGGGAGCTGAAGCTCCGAGATCTGAAAGAACCAGTTACAGCTTTCGAAGCAGTGTTTCGTCACCAAGAAGGAGTTGAGGCCTCAAAGGGCCTAAAAACTGGTTGAAAGGGAAGGTGGATCTGTTTAATGAGGATTTAAGGAGAGGTTTCCCAGAAAAACTTTGGATTCCCCATCCCTGGAAGTGTCCAAGGCCAGGCTGGATGGGGCTTGGGGCAACCTGGGCTGGTGGGAGATGATTTTTAAGGTCCCTTCCAACCAAACCAGCCTGTGATTCTGATTCTAATGATGGCTAAGCACCAAATCCTGCTCTGTGTGTGTGTTTGTGGGGTTTTTTTTAAGTCCAGAGGGCAAACAACCTCCCAGCCTGAGGAAAATCCTCGCAGGGAACGAAGACGAACCAATGCTGAGAGGGGTGTTATTGTACAAACAACGGGGACACAGAGGGACAGAATTAAAACTGACAGAAATAATGGGTTACTTTGTGTGTAAAGATGTTTCTGCAGCTGCAGAGTCACAGGAGATGTCCTGCTGAAGAGGACACAGGGCTTCAGCCCCTTCCACCTGAACACGAGGAGGGATCGTTTCGGAGCTGCTGCACACGTCGGATTCTTTCTGTTAGAGCTGTATTGGATTTCTCCTGCCTCTCGTGGTGACTCTGCCACAGAAGAGAGAAAATCTATAGGAAACAGAGATATAAGAAGGGGGGACACCCCTGCAGGACGTGCTGGGGTGGGATGGACCCCTGCAGAACCTCTACAGACACATGGTTTGGTCACGCTCGGCTGCAGCTTCTCAGCAAGACTTCGGACCAGCCCCGAAAAAACCCAACCAGGTTCGTGCAGAACCATCCCAGACAAACATTAAGAAGATAAAAACAGCTGTCTTGTGATTTTTGGCTCGTTTCCCTTCCTTTTTCTGCCTCTTTTCCCAATTCTCAGACGTGTTCCTGGTGGTTTCCAGCAATTCATTTGTCACATCTGCTCATCCTTCATCTGCCCGATGGTTCCCTGTTCTTTCCTTTTCCCCTTACACTCCTTTCTCTTTTCATATTTCGCTCCATGTTCCCCCTCAATTTCTGATTTTCCTTCATTTTTATTCCATTTCTGCCTTTATATTTATTCTTTCTTTTTTTCCCTAGGCTTGGTCTCTCCACGATTTCGTGTCATCTGAAGGCCGAGTTTCAGCTGATAAAAGTTTCCTTGGAGATCCTTCCTCTTCCAGAATTCTTTGCTCACTCTCCCTGAGAAGTCACCTTTTCAAATTCCTCAGAAACATCAAGGAAATTCTCCTTCCCTGAGAAGTGTTCAGCCACCTCCCAGATAAATGTGGTTTGCTGGGTTCTGCCCTGTGTTCCAGAGGAAGAAAATTGAGCAGGGAACAGTTTGCTCCTGTTTTTTATTCTGTATTTTATTCAGCCTGAACCCTGATAAATTTAGGGCAACATTTTGCTTGCTTTGCAGAACTCCAGAGTAGTTTCAAAGGGAAAAAAAAATGGCTCAGGGCTTCAGGTGGGATTTATCATCTCTCTGCATCACCATTGAAATGCTTCCTGAGCTACTTGATTATCTCTGCAAGGAGATAATTCTTCCTTGGTTTTGTCCAGCTGCCTTTTGGGATGGTCTCTCTTTCCCTATGAATTGTCTACAGACAATTTAAGGATCTCAGTCTGCACCACAGAGGTTTTTTTCCCAGTTTTTCTCAACTTGTCTGCAGAACTTCTTCCCCTTGACTTCACCTGAGACAGACCTGTCTGTACACAGAATAATTTCTGTGGCACCTGAAGTACAAGTTGAACCCATTTTACAGGTGCTGGGAACAGAGAGCTGGTTATTGTAGCAATAAAAATGCAAAATTGGTCTTGAGAAATTGTTTCAGAGCTCAGGAGCAGCTGATCCACAGCACAATTGGGTACAAAAGGAAATTAGGTAAAAACAAACAAACCAGAACTCTGATGCAAAATAATTCAGTGCTCTGTTGGCCTTCAACGTGGCTTTCAGTTCTTCCAGTGCTTTCCAGAGTTATTTCAAAAGACAATAATGAATAAAGTAATTGTTGGCATCACCTGAATTTTGGGCCCTTTGTCCCTCAACGTTCCCTTTTGTAGAATTAATTCCTTTAATTCTTAAAGGAATTATTGTGGGGCTGTGAGGATGGGGAAGGGCCTGGAAGGGCCTCCTTGGGGCGTTTGGAAATAGTCTCTCCATCTTTCCTGTTGGGTCCATCAGGTCCTGGAAGGCCACAATCAGGGCCAGGGGGGATTGTTGGGGTGTCCTGGGCAAGAGTTGGACTTGGATGATCCTTGGGGGTCCCTCCCAGCTCAGGATATTCCGTGAATCCATGATAAGTCTGGGAGAAGGTTTGGAAACTTGGGCATCGTGTGGTCAGTGCTCCTTCCCACACCTCAACAAGGATCAAGGCTCAGCTGCCTCCAAAGCCTAAAGCAGTTTTTTGCATCATTCCTTTTTATAAATCAGGGTCACCCCAGACCCTGAGGTGAAATCCCAGGAGGTGGAGCTGGAACTACCAAAGCCTTGGGGTGGGAACACCCACTTGCCCGGAACAAAAAAATGCCCATTATTGAGGAAAATCCAGGGTGTAAGTCTGTCCTCAAAAGAATTATCGTGGAAGCACAGAACATCCTGAGCTGGGAGGGACCTCCAGGGCTCATCCAGTCCAACTCCTGGCCATGCCCAGGACACCCCAACAATCCCTGGGAGGGTTGTCCAAACCCTCCTGGAGCTCTGGCAGCCTTGGGGCCGTGCCCACTGCCCTGGGGAGTCTGGGCAGTGCCAGAGTGCTTCCTCAGCATCCCCACACCTTTCTCACTTGAAAATAAAACCAAACAATCCCCCCCCAAAAACCCCAACACAAATGTTCATCTGGTTTGGCTTTTTCCCCTCTTTTTTTCATTGGACGGGGCTTGGAGCAACCTGGGCTGGTGGAAGGTGTCCCTGCCCACGGCAGGGGATGGCACTGGATGGGCTTTAAGATCCATCCCAACCTAAACCATTCTGGGATTCCATGATCCTTTCCTTAGGAAACGAGGCCAAAATCTTCTCACCCAGTTCCTGCTCTCCCACCCCACAAAGTCCCATTTTCTGGACTTATTCTCCCCCTCACCCCACCCAGGAACTTCCCACTGAGACTGTGCTCCAGGGAATGTTGTGCTCCCTGTGCCAACCCTCTGTTGAACCCCCACACTGGGTCCTATTCCCTGTTTCATGCCAGCTCCTTGTCCACACTGCGCTGATGGGAAGAGGCCTCTCCCTCATTCTTGTGGCATCACAGAACACCCTGAGCTGGGAGAGATCCCCAAGGATCATCCAGTCCCACCCTGGCCCTGCCCAGGACACCCCAACAATCCCTGGGAGGGTTGTCCAAACCCTCCTGGAGCTCTGGCAGCCTTGGGGCCGTGCCCACTGCCCTGGGGAGCCTGGGCAGTGCCCACCACCCTCGAGGAAAGGTCTGGAAGAAGAATCTGAGCACAGATTTTGCCTTCCTTTGCTTTCCTTCGAGAGCACGTGGAGCCTGCAGCGCTTCCCGAAGTGGAAACGTTGACTTTCCGGGGGGAATTTTTGTTGCTTCCAAAACATTTTCATCTCTAGTGACCTCACATTGTCCATGTCTTCATGTGCAGGAATTAAACCACCAGGACAGCAGAGTACCCTCAGTGCTGGTGCTCTGCCCTTCCTCTTGCTTTGGTCTCTCTGGCAGGGATCAGTTTATCCCTGGTTTGGTTTCTTTTTTCCATGCAGAAAACAAGACAATATCCTGCAACTGCAGGTTTCCTTTGGATTTTATCATGCTGGAAGATGGACTTCCAATATATAGTTAAAGAGCATCATTGCTGACAAAACTCTTTCTTGGGAAATGAAATGAATTTTGCTTTTTTTAAAAATTTTATTGTGCAAATTAAGACAGTTTCCATCTTTCCAACCAAAGGTTTTCATCCATATTTCATCTCTATTTCATCCAGAGCATCTAAACTCTGAGCAAGTGTATCTAAGCTTGGGTTTTAGGTATTTCTAAAGGATTTTTGGGGTGTGGGTGAACCAGGGTTAGATCCTGCTCCTTCCTGGGCCTTTATGGGGTCACTCTGGTGTAACTCAGAGCAGGATTTGGCCTCACACGTGGGTGTAAGTTCATTATAAATTAGAACCTGGTACAATATGTAACCATGACAAACGGTCTGTGAGGAGACCAGAGCAGTTTTAGTGCCAAGCCTGGACTGATTTCCCATCTGGTTGATCACCTCAGGCTCCTTTGCAGCAAATAAAAGAAATGGAAAAGTGAGATTTGGATGTTTGTTGCTGAGGATTGGGCTCTTGTGTTTGCACAGAAAGGCTCCTGCAAACTCTCTGACAGCTGGGCTTGGCTTTAGGGACATCCAGGCATCACTTTTGGTGCCTCAATTCCGTGATGAATAAAGGGAAAAAAGAGCTTTCCAGCTCTAAAGTTTATTTTCAAGTCCTTTCCTGACTTGCTGACCAGTTTTTTTGCTGGGAAAGGGAGGGTGACACAGAGAATTCCCTGCCCGTGACAAGGATTGGGACTAGATGGTCTTTAAGGTCCCTTCCAACCCAAAGCATTCCATGATTCCATGATTTTCTGCCTTTGGTGAAGAAGTGTTTTGTTCCATGGTCATGCTTTGAATCTTGACCCAGTTTGGGTTGGAAGATCTTCCTGGGAAGCCCAAACCATCCGTGCCAATTAAACCTTTTATCCATGGAGGCACTGGGAATGGAGTTATTCCATCCCCTGTGCCAGGGATTTCTGGGGTGGAGAGAAATCTGCCTCCTTCTGTCGCTGATTTGTTCTTTGTGGTGTCATCACAGTGAGAGAAAAAGAGATCTGGGAAAGCTTTAAACTGGACCTGAATTCCCTGAAAAACAGGGAATTTTTTAGGGAGATAAAAAGAAACACCTGGAATTCTTCTGGCAAACAAGCCAAGAGAACCCCCCAGCATTCCAGGTGGAAATCCAAAGGAGCTCTGAGCTCCATCCCAGAGCTCCAGCAGGAGCCAGGGTGCTTCCAAAGGGAAGGGCTGGCGTTTTCTGGGAAAGGTTTCCACGTCCTTCACGTGGGAAATGAGGGTTCAGCCCCCTCAGACTCGAGCAGGGCCGGAGTGTGGAGGGGAAAAGACGTCTTGGGGTGATTCCTGAGCAATTGGGGGATATACACGTATTTTTGGGGGAATTTAGGAGCCCTTCCTGATGAGATCAGACAGGGAACTTCTTCCAAGTGTGTGAAGAGTGACAAAGTGACAAATTTGTGCCCAGAGTTAGTGCAGGGTCTGAGTTCTCAGCATCAGTGAGGTCCCAAAACCCCCTTCCCATCTCCCAGGTCTTGCTCTGCTTCCTGAAACTGTTCTGACCCTTCTTCTGCTTCTCTTTGGGGTTTTTTTAACGTGTTTTCACATTAAAAGTATTAAGAGCGACTTGGCAAAATGGTTTGGCTTCAACTAAGGGCTACAAGGGCTAAATTCAGATTTTATTGTGCCCAGGCTTCACAAGTGAGAGTCCCTGGGAAGTGGGACGCGAACCTTGAGGAGCTCGAGGTCTTTAAATCACAAAATTTGGGATTTGGGAGGGGGAAAACCACCTCAAAACCACCTCAAAACCACCTCAGTGGGTGCTGATAATGCCAAGGTTGTGGGTTTGATCCTCATTCACTTACAAGCTGGACTCCATGGTCCTTGTGGGTCCCTTGGAATTCAGAATATTCTGGGATTCTGGGATCATTCCCCTTTTTTTTCTGCAAGAAACTGGTGAATTAAAAACTGGTGAATTAAAAGACTCAGATGTGAGGGGGGAAAACTCTTCCTAAAGCTGCCCTGGCACAAATTCGTGCCCTGCACACACCAGGTGATGACAAAATCGAGGTGTTTTTAGGTGACAGATCCTTCCTCTTGTCCCCTCCTCTTTTCTTTCCTGTTCTGTGGGTATTGATTTTTTAATGCCTGTTTTTGTTATGTTTTCACAATGTATTTTTTTAAACATTTTTCCCCCCACTGGCTTTTTATTTCTCCCCAGTTTCACCCAGCAAAACACAGATTTAATAACATCCAAGTCCATCACTCGATGCCAGGAAGGTGAATTTATTCAGGATGTGGTGGAGGATCCTCTTGGACCAAAAAATAATGGGAATAACGGAGCGCTGGGAATCGGGAGATGCTCGAACTTATTCCCAAACCTGGGAAATCTGGATTATTTCCTATTGCCTGTCAATCAGTCCATGGGCTGGACAGTGTGAGCTCCCAAACCTGCCATTCCAAGAGCTCTTTGGCTCATTCCCAGACCCTGTTTTCCTTTTTTTTCCCGAGCATTCCCACAGCCTTCGTGGAACATCACGTCAAAAACACCCAATTCCTTCGACCAAAAACACAAACAAGCCCCAAATAGGGACCCAAAAAAATAAATAAATTAAAGAAAAAAAAAAGGTGGAAGTGAAAAAAAAAAATAAAATGAATATTTTGACTGTCCCGAAGTGAAACCGTCTGAGTTTCACTTAATAAAAGGAATATTTTGACTGTCCCATTTTGGAAATTCCCAGCAACAAACTCAGTTCCGAGTGGGCCTGAATTTGATTTTAAATAAAATGGAGTTGTTTGTTTCCCTTTTTGGATTAAATGAAACCTCTCTCTTGGCCTCTGGTGTTTTCCACCCACAGTATTTTGGTTTAGTGGAAATAAATAAAAGGGAAAAGTTCCTATTTCTGGTTGTTCTGAAGCGATAGGAGGGTTTAATTATGACCTGCTAATTACCTGAGGTGTCAGGGATAAGCTGCCATTCCTGCCTGTTTTCCCAGGGGATGAAGCACTTCATAGTTCCCAAGGAACTAGAAAAAAAATCCCCTTTATTCCAGCCTGACATTCCCAGCCTTCCAAAGCTTTTCTCCCAAGCTTTACACGGTTTATATTTGATTTTTAATGTAATTATTAAATGACCTTCTAGTTGGGTTTTTCGTCTTTGCCCGTCTCAGTTTGGTTAAAAAGCAAATTGTTCTCCTGCCTGGGAATTCTTGACATCAGTTTGCCAACAATCCCAGGAATTTCACATCCTAAAGAATAAATAAAGAGATGTTTTTAAGCTTCCATACGAGGCACAAAGGGTCAGTCATATGTTGAGGTGCTTCCATTATTTTTAGAAGCTCTCATAAATCAAATTATTAACGGATAGAGGGAGGACAGATGTTCTCTTTTATCCTTAATTTTTTTATATAAACCACATTTTGCCTCCAGGGGTTTGGAGCAGCTTTTTGGGGTAAGTTTTCCTCCTCAAGTCCATGTTTTCCACGTTGTCCTCGCAGTGTCCTGGTTTTTGAGGATTCCCATTCCAAGGCTGGCTGAGGATGGGTTGGAATTATGGGGCAAATAGTAGAGGTTTGTTTTATATTTTTAAATAATTAGGAGAATTTTCTTGTTCTTCCAGGTGTCTTCAAACCTCCTTTGCGTCCTTGTGAAGAGTTCTCAGCACCCAAAGCAATATAAATTATAATCTAGATAAATAGAACATATTTATAATGTCTATATTGAGATATATTACATATTTATACTTATTTTATAATAGTGTATAAATTTATTTATATGGTCTTTATATAATTAAAATAGAGACTTTTAAATACAAAATATTTATATAATAGTTATATAACATTTCTGCACAATCTCGATAAATATAAAATATTTATAGTAATTCTATAACTAAAATATATAATTTGAAATATATAATAGTTCTATAATGATTACAGAGTTCTATATAATCTAAATAAATTTAAAATATTAATAATTTATATATTTATATATAATATATATTTATTTTATTTTTATAATATCATAAAATCTATTTCTATAATATTTATATAATTAAAATTTATAATTTAAACCACAAAATATTTATATGCCATTATAGAATATTTCTATATAATCTCCTTAAATATAAAATATTAATAATTTATATATTTATCTATAATATATAACTTTATATTTATTTTTATTTATATAATATTATATATATTTATTTATATACTATTTATATAATAACCATGTAATTTAAAGCACAATATATTTATATAATGATTGTAGACTATTTCTACATAATCCATATAAATATAAAATATTTAAAATATTTCCATAATAAAAACATATCATTTTAAATATAAAATATTTCTGTAATAATTAAATAATATTTCTATGTAATCTCTATAAATATAAAATATTTACATAAAGTCTATAATTTAAATATATATTTAAAGATATGATATTTCTAGAATAATACCTATATAATAAGTATAATAATAGTAATATAATATAATAATATCATAATACTTTTATAATAGGTATTATATAATAGGTAATAAATAATAATTTATATTTATATAATATTTATTTTTATTTTTATAGTATAGGTATAATAATGAATAATAATATTATATTAATTATATATTGTATATTTATTATATTATTTAAGAGTAGTTATATAATGAATAAATATTATTATACTTATTATTAATTATGTATTAATATATTTGATTTCAGTGTTAATATGTTTGATTTCAGTGTTAATTGATTTATGTGTTAATACATTTGATTTCACTGTTAACATTTGATTTCACTGTTATCATGTTTGATTTCAATGTTAATATATTTAATTTCAGTGTTAACGTTTGATTTCAATGTTAACGTTTGATTTCAATGTTAATATATTTTATTTCAGTGTTAACGTTTGATTTCCGTGTCAATATGTTTGATTTCACTGCTAATATGTTTGATTTCAGTGTTAACATGTTTGATTTCAGTGTCAATATGTTTGATTTCAGTGTTAATATGTTTGATTTCAGTGTTAATGTATTTGATTTCAGTGTTGATATGTTCGATTTCAGTGTTAACATGTTTGATTTTACCATTAACATGTTTGATTTCAGTGTCAATATGTTTGATTTCACTGTTAATACATTTGATTTCACTGTTAACATGTTTTATTTCAGAGTCAATATGTTTGATTTGTGTTAATATGTCTGATTTCAGCGTTAATGGGCTCGATTTCCGCTGACTCAGCATAAAAAATGTGGATCTCTCATGCTCTTAAAGTCCATCCCTGCAAGGACCTTGTGTGTAAACAAAGGCATGAGGTGACAAACAGGGAAAAATAATCCAGGAAAAGCGGTTTAAATTCTTCTCCCAAGGGCTGTCAACGACTGGGACCTGGAAATGTCAGAGCTGGGTGACTTCCCTGATCTCCCATTCCAGGAACAGATGCCCTGGACTGCTGCAGGTGACAAATTTGTGAGTCACTCTGACTAATACTTGAGCCAGGAGCACGAAGATGGAGCATTTTTCACCATGAGTCACCAGAGCCGGGGCTGATTTTCTGCTCCCTCTTTGCAGGAGGATCCGAGTTCTGCCACAAAACACCCCCGTGGAAACCAGAGATCCGTGTCTGCAAGAAGCAATTTTTGCCAGTTCCAAGGGCTGGGGGTTCATTCCAATATTGCTGGGATGAGCCCAGTGATTATTTTGCTTGCAAAAAGTAAAATTTCCAATATATTGAAGTGGTTCTTGTGTTACTGGAATTCAAGTCGGGCACCCAGTTTTAATAACAACAGAAAAAAGCCTTGGTTCCACCTGGATTGTCCAAGTTAATCCAATGGAAATGATGTTGTGAGGCAAGAATTCCCTGTGGTATCTCCCATGGAAGTCAGGATGGGAGAGGAGGAAGCACTGGAGTGGCCCCCAAGTGAGGAAGGGACAGCTCTTAAAAAACCTGGAAGAACCAGGCTTGGAGAGCCAGGGATCAGGAAACCAAATGTCCATTGGCTTAGATCCAGCCTGGAAGATTCCCGGAGAAAAGCCACACCCCGAGGATCATCCATGTGATCCCGATGGTTGATCCTGCCTGTGATCCAAATCCCAGTGGTTGATCCTGCCTTGGCACACAGGGAATTTGGCTTCGGGCTCCTTGCCTTGCCCAGAGCAGCTTTGATGGTTTTCCTGCCAAACCTTTGCTGTCTTTCGATCTGGGCAACTGGAATTTAGGACTCCACGTGCCAAGCACGGAACCACAACCATCATCTGGTCTGGAAATGGACGTTTTTCCATGAAAAGCCGCTGCTGACAAAGCAGTGGGATGGTGTTCGCTGCTGGAGCTTGTTCCAGGGATGGAATGACTCTCTTAGGACGGAGATATTTCGGACCTGAAGACGGAAAATGTCCTTTGCCCTGCTGGAAAATGGGGAGAGTCGGTGAAGAGCCAGCTGGGAAGAGTTCCTGGGATGATCCCGAGATCATCCATAGCCCAGAGAAATTTTTAAGAGGAGAAGCAGCAGCAGATGCAGGTCCGACCTAGAGAGACTTTTTATGAGGATCTGCAGGGACAGGACAGGGGGAAAACGGTTTTAAACTGAAAGAGAGGAGGTTTGGATTGGATATTGGGAAGGAATTCTTCCCTGGGAGGGTGGGGAGGGGCTGGGATAGAATTCCCAGAGAAGCTGTGGCTGCCCCTGGATCCCTGGAAGTGTCCAAGGCCAGGTTGGAGCAACCTGGGCTGGTGGAAGGTGTCCCTGCCCATGGCAGGGGGTGGGAATTAAATGATCTTTAAGTTCCCTTCCAACCCAAACCATTCCATGATTCCGTGAACTGGCAGAAAAATACTCTGAACCCGAGTTATTTTGGGGTGAAATTCATAATTATGAGGTGTCTGTCCTAAGGACAAATCACCTCTGGGCACACCCTGAAGTCCTCACTCTGTTTTTGCTCAGCAAAGCCACCTCAAAGCCAAGAGAATTTTCTTCCCTCAGTGGGAAATGACACCGAGGGCAGGATTGGGCCTGGGAAAATAAAGATAATTCTCTTTACAAGCTCTTTTTCATAAGAGGAGCTCAACCTCTTGAAAAGGTTGAATCAGGCTCCGGTCCCTGTGTGGGAGCTGGATGGCAAAGGAGGCTGCTACAAGTTAAGGCAGGAGGAATCCAAGGGTTCCATCCTTATCCTGAAAATATTTCAGGCATTTTTGCCCAGTGGTTGGTTTGTTGGCTTTGATTGACTCTCCTCAATATTGACAAGCCAAGGGAGAAAACATGAGGAGGCGTGTGTACATATCATATTTATTTATATTTATATTTATATTTATATTTATATTTATATTTATATTT
>NW_020897883.1:178673-179978 GCF_003984885.1 Neopelma chrysocephalum
TCTATTTTATCCATATTATTTCTATTTCTGTTTCTTTTTCTATTTCTCTTTCTCTTAGTATTTATATTTATATTTATATTTATATCTATACTTATATTTTTCTCTTTCTCTTTGTCTTTATAATTATATTTATATTATTTCTCTTTATAATTATATTTATATTTCTAAATGAAGTGCTGGCTCAACACATCCATACCCAGGCAGGTTTTAAACAATCCAGTGATACAAAGGGCCAGTTTGGACTTCGCTAAAAGCAGCAAAACGATGCCCCTGCCCTCCATTAAACCCTCCAAAGGAGCAGATTCCAAGTCCTTGTGGTTTTCCAGCTTTCAAACAAATAGTGCTCGACCCCCATCAAAGAGAACACGGGAACAGGGAGTGGATTTTCCCTATTTTTTGGTTGGTTATGGATGGATTCCCAACAGGTGACGGGGGCGTTTCTGCTGCTCCTTCTCAGGGCTGACCCCAAACTGGTTCATTGAGGTTGGCACATTCCAGCTCCAAACATTCCTGGGCTGGCACAGCTGCCCCGGGGCTGCCAAAGTTCCATCTGCAGCTGGAAGGGTTTGGAATCCAGCGCTGCCATTTTTAAACCGGAGCGTGATTCCAAGATCAAATTGGCAGGAATTCGGGAACCGGGGCTCTGCCTTTTCCTTTGGCTTCAATTTACAACACAACCCAGTAGTTAAGGGGCACTGGGGAAACCTTGCAATGCAGAGCTGCCCACGGAATTCATGGAGAATTCATGGAGAATCCATCAGCTCCCACTTGTTGAGCCTCCAAACCTGATTATCTTTGTGGTGGAGGGCAAGGTTGAAAAATCCAAGTGCTCCAAAGTGTCCATCTGTCACAGCAACCAGCCCAAACAGGGATTTTCTGGGCAAACTTCAGGTGTCCTGCCCCAGTTCCTGTGAGAAGCTCCAGGGATATTTGGAATTTTACACTGGAAGGGCCCTGCTGGGGCTCTGACTCCCGGTGTTCTGCTCTCAGGCCCTCGGATGATCCTTTCCTGGGAAGTAAATTGTGGGTGGAGAGAGTCCAGAGGAGGCCCCAAGAGGATCCCAGGGCTGGAGCAGCTCTGCTGGGAGGAAAGGCTGGGAGAGCTGGGATTGTTCAGCCTGGAGAGGAGAAGCTTTGGGGTGACCTGATTGTGGCCTTGCAGGAGCCAACAAAAAAGATGGAGAGAGACTATTTCCAAGGGATGGAGTGACAGGACAAGGGGCAATAGCTTCAAAGTGCCAGAGGGCAGGGATAGATGGGATATTGGGAAGGAATTCCTGGCTGGGAGGGTGGGGAGGCCCTGGC
>NW_020897883.1:182978-187207 GCF_003984885.1 Neopelma chrysocephalum
CTTGGGGCCTCCTCTGGACTCTCTCCAGCAGCTCCATGTCCTTGCTGTGCTGTTCCCCAGGGCTGGAGCAGCTCTGCATGGGGGTCTCACCCGAGGGGGCAGAGGGGCACAATCCCCCCCTCACCTCCTGTGGGATCAGCCCAGGCCACAGTTGGTTTCTGAGCCACTTCTCCTTGACATCTTTATTTTATTTTCCCTAAAATTCCCAGCCTGGCCCTTCAGCTGGAGTTGCTTTTTCCCTGGTTGCACCTGGTTGGGAGTTAAACCCAAAATACACTTTTTTGTTGCTCTTGGCCCCTCAGTCAGCCCAGCTTGCTCCAATATTTCTCCTTGTCCTGTATGTCCATGTGAGTTTAATAACGTTTGTTGTCTGTTTAAGCTCCCTTGTTGTCTCCTCACTCAGAGGGAAGTGGGAAGCTGTCCCTGTGCCAGAAGTTTTCCTCTTGAAGTCAAACAACGCTGAGCTGTCCAGACAAACTGTGTCCCTAAACCAGCCTGCCCTGAGAGCTTCATTAAAACTGATCTCGAGTTCAGCAAGTAAATCAACACTCACCCAAGACAATACACCCAATTAATCAGGGACAAACTACCCCACCGAGATCAGTGGGCCCCGAGTTCTTAATAAACAAGCACAACAGAAACTTCCAGTTCTTGGTGGGTACCAAAGTACCAGGATGTTTCAAATGTAATTAGCAATCAATTACTCATTAAAACTGCCACATCAAGCAACATGTGAGCACATACAACGGCCCTGATTCCCTTTGGCTCGCTGGGCTCTGCTTTTATTTCGTTATAAAAGCACTTCTGGGCTGTGGAAAAAGGCAAAGAGCTCCCTCAGGCCTCGGGCCCAAAACTGTGGTGGGTACAGCAGACCACGAGCAGGAGTGTTATCGTGGAATTGTGGAATATCCTGAGCTGGAAGGACCCACCAGGATCATCCAGTCCAAGCCCTGGCCCTGCCCAGGACACCCCAACAATCCCTGGGAGCATTGTCCAAACCCTCCTGGAGCTCTGGCAGCCTTGGGGCCGTGCCCACTGCCCTGGGGAGCCTGGGCAGTGCCCAACCACCCTCTGGGGGAAGAACCTTGTCCTGAGATCCACCCTGAGCCTGCCCTGTCCCAGCTCCAGCCCTTCCCTGGGTCTGGGGACTGGATGGGTTTTGAGTTCCCTTCCAACCCAAACCATTCCATAATTCTATATTAATATCTACCCTGTTCTTCTCCACCACTGTTTCTCTCCACCCTTTCTCTTTCCCTACAGCTGGAGCAGGACAATGGTGTCATAAAGTCTTTCCTGGATGAGGAAGGTGCTGGGATACGTCTTGTGGAGCAACATGGAACCAGGGCACAGAGCTGAGATGCTGCTGGACTTCCAGTGTTGTGCTGCCAGCCACAACTCTTCGAGGTTCTGAGGTCTCCTCAAGTTCCAGGATTCTCAGACCCCGGGGGCTGGCAGTGGAATTCCAACCAGGAGCAGCTGCAACTCCGGTGTTTGTTTTTCCCTCTCCAGCAGGACGTGGCTGTGCCCCCTGGAAGAACATCCAAGCGAAAGTCAAGCAGGACTTTTGGAGCTGGTGGTGGCTGTGCTGGGAGCAGACCAAGGGGAATATTTCCTTTCCAATTCCAAACAGGAAACTATGAGCAGATCCAGCTTGCAGGGAGCGCGGAGACGCTGGAAAACAGGGAGATGCTGGAATGCTGGTGGAGGACTTTGAGCTGCCCTGAGCAGGGAAGTCAATCCTGGCTCCCTGCCTGGCTCTGGAGAGCTCCAGGAGCTGCTCCCACCTTGGGAAATGGCCCTTGGCCCTTGCAGGGTGGACGAGTGGGTGGTGCTGGCGGAACGTGAGCGTCACCCCCTCTCATTCCTCGGGGGAGACACAATTAACTGGGGCTTCCTTTAATTGGATTTGGTGTGAAAAACGAGCCCAACTGTTTAATGTCCCGTGGACAAGAAAGACAAAGCAATCAGGATGTTGTTTGAGGGGGGAAAAAAGGACTTTTTGCTTTGCCTCTGTGAGCAAAACACGAATTGTCTCTTCCCGGGCCCTCAGCACCATGGAGTCCTCTGCGGGATCAGCTTCCAGAGGGCTGGAGCTTCTTTTCCAGGGAGATTTGAACAGCAGGATGAGACAAAAGGATGCTCAGCAGGCCTGGAAGGTCCTTCCTCTCCTGATAATCCCCAGGAGCCGAGGGGTGGCTGTTTGCAGAGCGGACCACACTGAAGTTGTGGTGGAAGGTGAACTTCCCAATTTCCCACCCCATTCAATCTGCTTCCAGTGATTTAAAACCCAGCTGGAAAAAGGGGAATCCACAAGGCACAGTTGGCGTCTAAATTAGACACTGGAGATGCCCCAGCCCTTATTTTTTTTTAATATAAGTATAAAAACTGTATTCCTGAGGGATGTGAAAGGAGCTTGGGCATGGCGGGGACATGGAAACAGAGTCTCTCACATGCTGCTTGACATTTCAGTCATTCTTCTTTTAAAGGCAGAGTTTTCCTGGCCAAGTTTGCAGGATATGAAGGACTGAAGTTTGATCTTTTCAAAAACCAAAGTCTGGGTAATGAAAAAGCTCTTCCCTGTGTGTTTGTGCTGCCACAGTGCCACAAATTCCCACCTGGATTCAAGCCCGGGAGGTTCCAGCACTAGAAATGGGGCAGTAATGAAGATGTTTGGTGATGTCATGGACTCAGGTCACCTCGAATGAAAGATATAGATATAAAAAAAAATACAATATAATTTGCAGATTGGGGATTTCCAAACTATAGGATGCATCCACAGCAAATATAAAATATTTAGAAGTGCATTTCAAGTGTTTTTAGTAATAATGTGCCTCAGGATTAACAAGATTAGCAGGAAATTGCTGCAAATTTTCTTCTTAATTTTGCACTTAATCTAGAAAGAAATCTTAATCTAGAAAGAAAATAATGTATTAAGAAAATATTAAGAAATGTATTAAGAAAATATGTATTAATAGTGGAAATCTGATTTAGGCATGGGGGATTAACCTGAATCTCAGGAGGTGTCTTTTCATTTCCCTGCACTGTCAGACCCTTCTGGACTGACTGAGGCAGGATTTGGTGTTAAAATCAGGAGGTTTGAGGGTGCCAGGGAGGAGTGAAAAATATTCCAGGGGTTCTCCAAGACTCTGGGCTGAGGTGACTCGGGAGCGTTTGCCCCAGGGAAGAGGATGTTCCTGATCTTCAAGCTCCTAAATCCATGAATTCAGCATTGATGGCAAAAGAGCCACACTTGGAATCATGGAATGGTTTGGGTTGGAAGGGATTTTAATGATCATCTTGTTCCTGCCATGGGCAGGGACACCTTCCACTAGCCCAGGTTGCTCCAACCTGACCTTGGACACTTCCAGGGATCCAGGGGCAGCCACGGCTTCTCTGGGAATTCTATCCCATCCCCTTCCCACCCTCACAGGGAAGAATTCCTTCCCAATATCCCATCTACCCCTGTCCTCTGTCACTGGGAAGCCATTCCCTGTGTCCTGTCCCTCCATCCCTTGTCCCCAGTCCCTCTCCAGCTCTCCTGGAGCCCTTTTAGGCCCTGGAATGGGCTCTGAGGTCTCCCTGGAACCTTCTCCTCTCCAGGAGAACCCCCCCAGCTCTCCCAGCCTGTCCCAGAGCAGAGGGAATCCAGCCCTTGGAGCATTTCCATGGCCTCTTCTGGATTTGCTCCAGCAGCTCCATGTCCTCCCTGTGCTGTTCCCCAGGGCTGGACACAGGACTCTTGTTGATGTCTCACAAGAGCAGAGTAAAGGTGAAGAACCCCCTCCCTCAACCTGCTGGTTGAACTTGCCACCACTTTTCTCCCAGTTCCCCCAGTTCAGCACCATCTGACCTCTGCAGGTTCCCCCAAGATGTCCCACATCTCTCCTGTTCCGTGGCTTGGGGCAGCTCTGCTCCTCATCCCAAGCCAAAATCCCTCCTCAGGAGTCTCAGTTTCCCTCCTCTGAAGGGCTGCCACACATCTGGGATTTTTGTTGTTCTCTGTCATTCAACTCCCCCCCCCCAGGAATGACCCCTTTCCCACCTGGAAGAGTGGACTTGGCAGGTTTTCCCAAGTTTTCCTGAGAGCTTCCAGCTGCTCCATTTTCAGCCTGGACAGCCAGAAGGTGCTGCTTCCCTTTGGTCATGGGACAGAGCAGTACAAAAGGTCCTCGTGTTAGGGGGTGAAATCCTGGGAGTGTTTTTTCCCAGGGAAGCTGCGTCGTGGATCT
>NW_020897884.1:0-9423 GCF_003984885.1 Neopelma chrysocephalum
GGGGGGCCTGGCCTGGCTGGGCAGCAAGGAAAATAAAAAAGCCCCAAAATTTTGGGGTTGGGGGGAGGAGAGAAAAAGGGGGGGGGGTTAAGTGTATAAGAGGCTTATTTACACAGTATTAACATGCTGACAAAAAAGGTTACAATATTGATATCGTACAACATCGAGGGGGGAAATAATGGGGGGGGTAAAAAAGAACTGGGGTAAAAATAATGGGGGGGGTAAAAAAGAACGGGGGTTAAAAATTAATAAAAGGTAAATAAAACACCCTGAAAAAAAAAACAAAAAACAAATGAACAACAACAAAAAAAAAAAAACCAAAGAAACGCTGAGTTAAGGCTTAAAAAGTGTATAAAAAATAACACAGTTAATATCCAAAATGAACCAAAAGGTACAGAATATAGATGAGGTTTGGGGGGTGACCCCCCAGGCTCTATACAGGGGGTATGTACAGGCAGGCACAAGGCAAAGCGGTGGGACCCCCCCAGACCCCCCAAAAGCGGGGCTGTGGGATGGGGGGGGTCCAGCCCCGGGGGGACGCAGCTCTGCCCTCGAAAGGGACCCCAAAAGAACACAAAAAAAACCCCAAAATGGTTAAAAATCAACCCCAAATGGAGGCGCTCGGGCCCAGAGTCCGTTTGGGGGGGAGGCAGTGGGGGCCCCCCCTCCTCTGCTCCCCCTCCTCCCCCAGCTGCGTTTTTGCTCCGTCCACGGTTCGTTTTTGGGGTGAATTTCTGGTTTTTTTAGCAGCACCAAGTTCTTGGCCAATAAATATATATATATATTTGTATCCAAAAACGGGGGGAGGGGGGCTGGGGGGTCTGGCAGGGGGCAGGGGTGACGCCCCCACTCCCCACTGCTCCCCTCCCCCCCCTCCGCCTCCCCCCCAAAATAAAACCAAACCGCAGAGATTCAAAGTGCTCTGAAACCGTCTTTGGGTGTCACCAAACCTGCGGGGGCACGGCCCGCGGCGCCGGGGGGGGCTCCTCCTCCTCCTTCCTCCTCCTCCTCCTCCTCCTCGTGCTGGGGGGGTCCTGCTGCCGCCCCCCCTCCCCGCTTAGATGAGGGAGATCCGTACGGGAATGCCGGGGGACTCCGTGCGCTGCGGCGAGTGCTGGCTGACCAGGTGCTCCACCACCGTGTGCTTGGACATGTGCTTCATCAGATAGGTCTCCTGGGGAAGGGGGCACAGGGGTCAGGGGGGGCCCAGGGGGGCTCTGGGGGGGTGTGGGGTGCCCCCCGTGCTCACCGAGGTGTAGGCACGGCCGCACATGCTGCAGCAATAGGCCTTGGCGTGTTTGATGGCGTGGGCAGACAGGTGGATCTGCAGCGAGGCCGAGTCCGTGTAGGCCCGGTAGCAGTTGGGGCACTTGTAGGGCTTGTCCTTGTTGTGCTGGCGCTGGTGGGACTGGGGAGGCACACGGGGGGGGTCAGGCAGGGCTGGAGGGACCCCCCTGCCGCTGCCCCCCCTGTCCCAGGCCCCCCGCACTGACCTGGAGGTTGGAGAGCTGGGTGAAGGCCTTCTCGCAGCCAGGGTGGGGGCACTTGTAGGGTCTGTCGCCGGTGTGGATTCTGGGGACGCACAGATGGTCACGTCACCGCCCCGCCAACACCGCGGCCACGGGGACATCGGGGACATCAGGGACATCAGGGACATGGGGGCATCGGGGACATTGGGGGCACGGGGACATGGGGACACAGGGACATCAGGCACACGGGGACATTGGGGACATGGAGACATCGGGGACACGGGGACATCGGGGACATGAGGACACAGGGACATCGGGGACATGGGGACATGGGGACATTGGGGACATGGGGACATTGGGGGCACGGGGACATAGGGACACGGGGACATCAGGGACACAGGGACATCGGGACATTGGGGACATCGGGGGCACGAGGACATCGGGGCTCCAGGACAGGTGGAAGGAGGGGGATGTGGGGGGCTGGGATATGGGAGAGGATGGAGGTGCTGGGGACGGTGAAGGTGGGGAGGATGGGCCTGGTGAGGAGGATGGGCCTGGTGAGGAGGATGAAGGTGGTGAGGAGGGACTGGCACAGCACAGACACGTGACCATGGCGGGGTCAATGAAAGTGGTGAGGATGGTGGGGATGGTGGAGATGACAAAGACAGTGGAGACAGACTGGTGTGGTGGGGAAGATGAGGGTGGTGAGGATGAGGGTCACAGGGAGGGTAAAGGTGGTGAGGATGGACTTGACACAGCACGGACAGATGACCAATGAAGGTGGTGAGGATGGACTGACACAGCACGGACAGATACCATGGTGGGGTCAATGAAGGTGGTGAGGATGAGGAGCGTGGTGGGGATGAAGAAAGCAGTGGGAACAATGAGCTGGGTGAAGATGGAGGAGCACAGTAGGGACAATAAAGGTGCTGGAGATGATGAGTGTGGCGGGGAGGAAGAAGGTGGTGGGGACAACGAAGACACTGAAGGCTGTGACGGTGGTGGGGATGATGAGCACGGTGGGGATGATGAGCACAGTGGGGATGACAAAGCTGGTGGAGACAGTGAGTGTGGTGGAGACCATGGAAGTGCTGGAGATGATGAGTGTGGTGGGAATGATGAAGGCCATGGGGGCAGTCAGTGTGGGGGGGAATGGATGAGCACAGTGAGGGTGGTGAGTGAGGTAGGGGTGACAAGTATGGTGGAGACTATGAAGGTGTTGGAGACACTGAGAGGGACAGTGAGCATGGTGGGGATGATGAGTGTGTTGGGGATGATGAAGGTGGTGATAATGAGTGTGTTGGGGATGGTGAAGATGTTGGGGATGATGAAAGTGCTGATGAGTGTTTTGGGGAGGATGAAGGTGCTGGAGATGATGAAGGTGCTGGAGATGATGAAGGTGCTGGGGATGATGGTGGTGGTGAGGATGATGAGTGTGTTGGGGATGAGGAAGGTGCTGGAGATGATGAGCATGGCAGGGATCATGGTAGTTGTGTTGAGTGTGTTGGGGATGATGAGTGTGTTGAGGATGATGAAGGTGTTGGGGATGATGAAGGTGTTGGGGATGATGAAGGTGTTGAGGATGATGAAGGTGTTGGGGATGATGAAGGTGTTGGGGATGATGAAGGTGTTGGGGATGATGAAGGTGCTGACGAGTGTTTTGGGGAGGATGAAGGTGCTGCAGATGATGAGTGTGGTGGGGATGGTGGTGGTGACGTGGCAGGGATGAAGGCAGCAGCGGGGCCAAGGGGCACCATAACGCAGGGCAGCAGAGCCACCAGTGCAGGGTGCAGGGCCCCTCTATGGCCAAGGGGGCTCCCCGAGGGTCCCCCAGCCCTCCCGAGGGTCCCTCACCGGGTGTGCTGCTGGAGGTGGGACAGCTGGCGGAAGGACTTCTCGCAGTAGGAGCAGTGGTAGGGTTTGACGCCCAGGTGGATCCGCAGGTGCTGGGCCAGGTAGGAGGCGTTGGCGAAGGACTTGGAGCAGTGGGGGCACTTGTGGGGCTTGGCCTCCGTGTGCGACTTGGAGTGGATCTGCATCTCCGACTTGGTGAAGAACGTCAAGGGGCAGACCTTACACCTGGAGGGTGTGGGGGAGAACCCCGCAGGGACCGGGCTGGGGCGGGGGTGGCCCCGCCAGCGCCCCGGCCCCCACGGCAGGCGGGGGGGTGCCTACCTGTACGTCTTGCCCTCTTTGGCCGTCTCCCCCGAGGCCAGGATGGGGTAGGGCACCACCAGGACGGGCGGGCCCGAGGGGTTTTCCGCCTTGATCTTCTTGCGGCCCCGCTCGGCCTTGGGCGCTCCCAGCAAGCCGTGGCCCTGGATTGTCTTGATGGAGTCGAGGAGGGGGGGGCTGGTGATTCCTGAGATTAGGGTGGGCGAGGAGGCGATGAGGCGGCTCTGGCTGGTGGAGGTGGGGGTCGAGGGCGTGGTGGTCCCGGTTCCCGGGCTGGACTCCGAGGTGCTGACGGCAGGCGCGCGGGATGCCAGCCCCAACCCTGGCGAGGGCGAGGAGAGGGGAGGTGGGGGCTCTGGAGGGGCCCCCTGTGCTCTCCCGGCCCGGGGGGCCCCCGTGGTACCTGTGACGGTGCTGGTGGCCGGCCGGGCGTGCAGGGCCACGTCGGGCTGGGGCACGGCCTGGGGGTGCAGCCCCGGCACCTGCTGCAGCTTGGGCAGGGACATGATGGACTGGCTGCTCTCGGCGGGCGAGGGGGGCACCAGGAGGGGCTGCTGGGAGGCCACCGAGGTGGGGGGCAGGTGTGGGGGGCGGATCTTCTCCGCCATCAACTGCTCCTTGATTTTGTTGATCAGGACCAGGTTGTCCAGCTGAGGGGGAGGAAGGCAGAGAGGTGGGTCAAGGCGCAGGAACCGGGATCCCCGGGACACCCTGCCTCCCCCTGGGCTTCCCCCTCCATGTCCATCCCTCTTTCCCCCTCCCCAAAATCCCACTGTGGGGGTCCTACCTGGCTGGGCATGGTGGGGGGGGGGCGGCCAGAAGTAGGGGTTGTTGAAGCGAGGCTCCGCCATCCTGGGGAGAGAGGGGCTGGTTATGGGGTGTCACCGGTCCCCGCACGGACCCCCTTCCCTCCCACCTCCCTTGGGGGGCTCCGACCCCCCAAACCAACCACCACCCCCCAGGAAGCAAGACCCAGGCTCTGAGCAAGGGCAGGGAGCAGGCAGGGCTGAGGAACCCCCCACAGGCATCTTCCCAGATGGAAATTCCTGCAGGATCAGGGAGACACCCGCCTGTCTCCGAGACCCCGAAACACCAGCGGATGCAATTTGGGAAAGGGGGAAGGCTGACATTTGAGGGAAAAAGCTTGGGATATCTCCCAAGCTCTGGAGGTATCCTTCCCATCCAGGAGGGATTAGAGTGGACAGGACACTGCTGTGGGAGATGGCAAATCCCAGCTGAATTCCCCTCCAAAAACCCCCCCAAAGGCGAGCGAAGCCCTCGAGAGCGGCGGGGCGGGAACCCCCGGCTGCAGCAGGGCCGGGAGATTTATGGAGACGCTTTAAGGCAATGGGGAAATTAATTCTGAACCCATTCTCGGTAACAGGAAGCAGCTGGAAGGGGACAGCGAGGGGGTGATCCCAGTGGAACGGCCCAGCACGACCAGGCACCGCCGCGCCGGCAAATCCCCTCACGGGGGCAAGGGGGAAAGGGTGGGAGGTACGGGAGGGGTCCCACAGGAGCTCCCGCTCCAAAATAAACCAGGCCATGGCCGGGATCCCGGGAGAAACTGGAGCAGTGCGTGTCCCCAGAAGCCCTGGGGGTGGCAGGATTTGGGGGCAGTGGGATTTGGGGGTGATGAGCCTTCCTCTTCCTCCTCCTCCTCCTCACACTCGCTCGCTGCCTTGGGTTTCAGTCAGACCCTGAGCTCTCCACAGCCCCAGAGAAAGGGACTCCTTCAGCATCCCAACAGCCTGAAGGAACTGTGGGATTCCCCCCAATTTTTGGGGGGAAACTGAGGCAGGAAGAAGGGAACCCCCCCTCACGCTCCAGAGCAGGACGGCACAGGCGCGTTTTTGGGGAGTCGGGGAACAGGAGCCATTTCCCACGGCAGACCCCAACACCAGCTTTGGGAATTCCCCTCCCCAGCCCTGACCTGCCCCAGGTCACCTCCCCACCGCACCAAATGTTGGGTTTTCCAAGTGGAAGCGGCGCCGGATCCCGGCAGGGCAGGCAGAGCCGGGGTCCCGCTTGGAGCCATGGAATGGGAATTCACTGGGAATATGGAATGCACCTCTTCCCCCCCCCAGGTGTTTTGGGTAATTATATATGTACCCACAGGCCGCCCACGCCGTGCATTTACCCACTGGCTACGTATACACACATATATACACATACATACACATATATGTATATATATAAGATCCCTTGGGACGATGAGCATGGGATGAGCGACTCCGGCGCCGGCACAAGGGGCTGGACATTGGGAAGAGGGGCCAAAAGCGGAGCTGGAAGCAGGGAACCCCTCATGATGTGGAGGCAGGAGGAGCACAGGCAGAGGGTTCCGAGCCCCCTCGGCACAGCCAAGCGCCCGGCACCGACCCCCCCAATTTCAGCACCGACCCCCTGCCCCGGCGCGGCCGTGGGAAAACAGGAAACCGGAGCTATGATTAGAAAAGGGAATTTTGGAACTGCTCCCCCATCCCAGCAGGTGCCCCTCGACCTCTGTCCTTCCCATCCGTCCATCTGTCCCGCTCCCTGTCCCGCCAGGAGCCGACAGCAGCGCCCACACGGATGAACCTCAGCCACGTGGCCCCCAAACCACCAGCAGGACACGGCACAGACCCCCCCACCAGAGCCAGGACCCCCCGTGCAAAGCTGGGCAGGGGCCGCAAAGCCACGGGAGGGTATTTTGGGGAGAAAAGCGCAAACATCACGTGTTTCCCCGCCCCCACCTGGGGAGGGCTGGCTAAAGAAACGAGGAGTTATTGGTAAAAGCAGCGTGCTCGGAGCTGGATGAACAAGAGGGAAGAAATGGTCGGCGTTGCCAAAATAACGATCAAAATCCCTGTTCCTGTCCCGGTTTCGTGTGGTAAATCCCGCGGTGTTTGGTCGGGAACGGCGTCCCCCCTCTCCCGGGGCTGGGGGAGGGAGTGGGAGAGGGGAGAAAGCAGATGGAAAAATAGAGATATGTATATATATATATAAAAACTCCCTTTTTTTCTCTTTTCTCAGCTAACTATGAAAAATGGAAGCTGACATGCAGCAAAGGCGGAAAAAAAAGGAAAATCCATTAAAATGGAAATTGTGGAGGGTGGGGAAATGCTGCGGCGCATCTCTGCGGGGCATGGGGGTGGCAGGGCTCTCTGTGCCCCCAGATTTTGGCTGGGCAGGGGAAAACCCCCCCAGGGGTAACATCTCCAGTGGCGTGGTCCCAACCACGGAGGGAAGAGCCCGGCATCCTCCACAGGCACCGGATTTGGATGCTGAGGGGATGGCAAAGGTTTATCCCAGGGGACAAGGAGGGTGCCCAAAGCACAGTGGGGACCCAAGCGGGAACGAGGGACGTGGGAAGAGCAAGCAGGAAGATGCGCAGAGCCCCAAAAGCAGGGGCTGAACCCCGGATTCCCACGGCATCGCCGCTCCGCCGGGCCACGGGGGGGAAGCGGCAGCACCCTAAAGAGACCAAAAGCCTCCTTCCCATGGGGAGGGAAGAGCGGGAGAAGCCGGAGAGCCGGGGCTGGGGGTGGCGAGGGGAGAGCGGGGGCAGCGGTGCCGGAGCCGTCAGGTGGTTGGTACTCACAGGGTGGCCTCTGGAGCCAGGTGGGCGCAGCTGCCTGGGGAGACGTGTCGCTGAGGCTCCAGATTGATGGGAGGTAGATGATGGCACGGGTGGGCACGAGCTCACTAGAGCCTTCCAACTTCCTACCCAACTGCCGCTAAGTCAAGCTACAGTTCTCTAGGGAACGCCTCTACCTTGGCAGCCCTCTCTGTCTCGCCTTCGCTGAAATAAAAAGAAACAAGAGATTTCTTTTCACGGCACCGCCGGGAGAAAAGGGGCAGCTCAAGGGGCAGCTCAAGGGGCAGCTCCCGGGGCCCGGCAAGCGACCACCGACCCGGCACGGCTGGAAAATGGGGGGGCTGGAGGCGAGGGGAGGGGTTTGGGGGGCAGCAGAGCAGCACTAGGTGGCTCAGCGTGTCCTCGACGCCGAGCGTGGTGTCCCCCCGAGTGTCCCAGCGAGGGCACCGGGGCACAGCTCCCGCCTGCCCTCCCCGTGCCAAGCGGCGAGCGCAGGAAAGCCGGCGGCGGCCCGAGACGGCGCGGTGGGCGAGAGCCAAGCAGGGGGAGGTCCCCCGAGTGTCCCCCCCCACCCAAATCCCACACCAGGGACAGTGACACCGCGTCCCCGGGCCAGAGAACCCAGCTCTGCCCCGCGCTGTGCCTCAGTTTCCCCCCAAAACACAAGGCCCCCCCCATAAGAACAAGTATCCCTGGGGTTTGCCTGGAGCAGGAGGGTTTTTGGAGGGAAAGCCCATCCACAAACCCCCCACATGCCAAAGCCACCGGGGTGGGAAGCAGCATCCGGCCCCATCCTCAGGGAAGGCACATCCCTTCCCGCCCCGACTGTGCTCATCCGGGAGGGATTCACCCCGCAGCCGAGGGGGCAGGAGGCCGGGAAGCAGGAAGGCCAGGAGAGCCCCAAGCCACGGGGGGCTCGGGGAGGGGGTGGCCCCGCGCCGCAAGAATTCACCCAAGATGGAACCAATTAAAGCCCCGGCTTCCGCCCCCCGAAGGGCCCTGGGCTGGGGCTTCTCCTCCTTCTGCATTTCCAGCAAAACCGACCCAAAACGAGCCCCCCAGGCCAGGCCGGGGGGTCTCCGCGTGGTAAAGGGGGTGTGCGGGGCAGGGTGAGGAGCCGAGCGCTGGCGGCAAGCGGGAGGGGGGGCAAAGCCACGCTGGGGACCACCACGGGGTGCCCAAGTCAGGGGGAAGCCCCCAAAGGGTGGGGGCTGAGGCAGCGTGACCCTGAATCCGCAGGGGGGGTCGTGTCATCCACCGAAGGGACACGGGGACAGCCCGCGGGGAGCCCGTGGGGGTGACGCTCGTGCCAAACGCGGGGCACACGTTCCACCAAAACACACCGGCGCGGGGGGTCCTGCTCCCCCCACACCCCAAACATCCCCTTCGAGGAGACCAGCAAGGCAAAGGCAGCACCCACAAACCAGCCCGGGGGGCAACCAACACCCCCTCCAACTGGCAAGGGGGGGTGACAGCACGCGGGGACACCGAGGCACGGGCAGGGTTCATCCCGAGGGGGGAGCGGACGCGCCGGATCCAACATGCACTTGTCGTGACATCGCACCCACCTCCCGAAAATCCACATTTTTAAGGGAAGAAAACACGAGGAGGAGGGGGGGGCCGAGGGAGAAAATGATTATTTTAGGCGTATAAAGGCACGTTTCTTAAAAGGGAAACATCAAGGGGTCTTATCTATGCTGGGAGTGGGCAGGGGGCAGGCAGGGAGCCTCCCCGAACCCCCCCAGGACCCCCTGCCCCTATTTGTATATAAATATATATATCCACACGTAATGCCTGGATTGTGGCGTGCATATACACATTATTTCCACCAGCACACAAATGCATGCACACCCTCAAGTCGTAACGCTATTCCAGCATGGAAATACATAAAAAACAGGGATTTTTTTCCTTTTCCCCCTCCATCCAGCCACCAATGCCCACCTCTGCGAGTACTGGCGTTGCTTCCCCTTATCCGCGTCCATCTCCAGCTCTAGCTGAGACCGGGTGCTGCACGTGGGGCGTTTTTCTACGGGGGGACAAGGAGGAGGACAACTTCACACACCCCGAACCCCCCGCCAGCCCCCGGCGCGCGAGATCCCACAGCGGAGGAACAAAAGCGAAGCGGCTCCGACCTACCCGACCCGTGGGAACGTGGGGTTTTGCCTGAAAATAGAGAGAAAACAACAAAAAAAAAAAAAAAAA
>NW_020897884.1:9523-10402 GCF_003984885.1 Neopelma chrysocephalum
AAAAAAAAAAAAAAAAAAAAGAAAAACAAAACGAAACGAAAAAAAAACAACAACAACAACAAAAAAAAAGGAAAATAAAAAATAATAAAAGAATAAAAAAAAAAAAAAGTGGGTGTTTTTTTTTATAGCCCCCGCTCACCCCCGAAAGCTGTCGGGAAAAGCCGAGGGGAGGGATGGGGGAGCTGGCTGGAAAACTGGGGGTGAAATCCATCCCCTCGCCCTGGACCCTCCGCCTCTCGGCAAACTGCACGCCGGGAGGGACTTAAAAAACTTTTTTACCTCGCTGCTAAAATATCACTTTATAATCTCAAAAGGCCTCAGGCTCGAAGCCACTTTTGCCTGCTCCGTCCCGGCTGGGCTAAAAAACCCGGCTGCCATCCCAAGCACCGCGGGGCTGGGGGGGAAAAATAACCCGACAAGGAGCATCCTCCAACCTTGAGGGGAGAAAAAGAAATCAAAAGCATCAAATTCAGCATTCCTGGGTTCGAAGCGTTGTGGCCACACCGGCTCTAAGCTCCCCCCCACCCCCCGACTTCAGGCCCCCCGACGTGGCCGGGAGATTATGGATGTATAAATAGTATATGGCTAAATATATGTTGGAGAGGGACAGACAGACCTCTGGGACACGGCCACGGAAATTTGGGTCCCTCGCTAAAGCTGCCGCATTCCTGCCAAAAACGCCATGAAAAAAAAAAAAACACACCACCCCCCCACCTCCCTCTTAGACCTTCCAGCCAGCGAGACCACTTTTCTAGACAAAACCGGTTAATGCGGAAAAAAGCGAGGGAAAGGCGGAAAAGAGGAAGGAGAAAAGGAATTAAAATGGTGAAAATCAGAAGAGTGGTGATTATGGTGATGGGAGTGATAATATTCAGCCCC
>NW_020897885.1:0-3398 GCF_003984885.1 Neopelma chrysocephalum
ATGGTTTGGATGTGAAATCCCTGGAATGGTTTGGGATCGGGGAAGTTGCAGGGGGGGTGGAAATCTGGGAATTCCCAGAGAAGCTGTTCCTCCCTCTGGATCCCTGGAAGTGTCCAAGGACCCGGGATAGTGGGAAGTGCCCCTGCCCAAGGGGATGGAACTGGATGATCCTTAAGTTCCCACCCAAAGGCCGGGATTCCCGGGATTCCCTCTTGGAAGCCTCGTGGAGAGCGGGAATGCCGGAAGGAGGGACCATCCAGAGCCTCTTTTCCTGGGAAAAATTGGAGCCCACGGGGCTTCCGGGCCGAGCTTTGCTGCTCCTTAAATTCCAACAGGGAACGGAATTCCCGCAGGAGCCGATGGTCCGCTTCCCATGGGAATTTCCTTTCCCGGGATTTTGATTGGGATCCGTCCGGGAAGGGGTTTCCTTGCGCTCCAAGTGAAGTGGGAGGAGGTTGGATGTTCCCCCCCTAAATATTCCTAAATATTCCTAAAAATTCCTAAATATTCCTAAATATTCCCAAATATTCCTAAATATTCCTAAATATTCCCAAATATTCCTAAATATTCGGGATCCAAAGCTGTTTTTATGATCCCAGTCTCGTGTTTGGGAACCCAAACCTCCTGTTTTTAGGATCCAAACCTCGGGTTTTAGGACCTAAACTTCCTGTTTTAGGATCCAAACCTCAAGTTTTGGGATCCAAACCTCGGGTTTTAGGACCAAACTTCCAGTTTTAGGATCCAAACTTCCAGTTTTAGAATCCAAACCTCAGGTTTTGGGATCCAAATCTGTTTTTAGGATCCAAACCTCGGGTTTTCTATTTCACACCTCAGGTTTTAGGGTCCCAATCTGAGGATTTAATACTCAGACATCAAGTTTTGGGATCCAAATCAGTTTTTAGGACCCAAACTTCCAGTTTTAGGATCCAAACCTCGGGTTTTAGAATCCAAACCTCAGGTTTTGGGATCCAAATCTGTTTTTGGGATCCAAACCTCATGTTTTGGGATCCAAAGCTCAGGTTTTCTATTTCAGCCCTCAGGTTTTAGGGTCCAAATCTCAAGATTTAAGACCCAAATCTCAGGTTTTGGGATCCAAATCAGTTTTTAGGACCCAAACTTCCAGTTTTAGCATCCAAACCTCAGGTTTTAGGACCCAAACCTCAGGTTTTGGGATCCAAATCTGTTTTTAGGACCCAAATCTCGGGTTTTAGGATCCAAACCTCAGGTTTTAGGACCCAAACTCAGGTTTTAGGATCCAACCCTCGGGTTTTAGGAGCCAAACCTCAGGTTTTGGGATCCAAATCAGTTTTTAGGACTCAAACTTCCAGTTTTAGCATCCAAACCTCAGGTTTTAGGAGCCAAACCTCGGATTTTAGGACCCAAACCTCAGTTTTTAGGACCCAAACCTCAGGTTTTAGGAGCCAAACCTCAGGTTTTAGGATCCAAATCTGTTTTTAGGATCCAAACCTCGAGTTTTAGGATCCAAACCTCGAGTTTTAGGATCCAAACCTCAGTTTTTTGGAGCCAAACCTCAAGTTTTAGGATCCAAACCTCAGTTTTTAGCATTCAAACCTCAGATTTTGGGATCCAAATATCAGTTTTTAGGACCCAGCTTCCAGTTTTAGGACCCAAACCTCAGGTTTTGGGATCCAAATCTGTTTTTGGGATCCAAACCTCAGTTTTTAGGATCCAAACCTGCATTTTTTCAGCCCCAAACTGGGTGTTTTAGGATCCAAACCTGGGGTTTCAGGATCCAAACCTGGGATTTTGGGATCCAAACCCGGGGTTTTGGGATCCAGAAGGATTTCCCTGCTCTCATCCCGGGATTCCTCCCCCCCTGCCCGTGCTGAGCGATCCCAAATCCCCTCCTTCCTCCTCCTCCCCCTCCTCCTCCTCCTCCTCCTGGAATCCTCCCATTATCCCGAGAATCCAACGGGGTCCGGGTTGGGAACAGGTGGCCCCGGAAAGGGACAATTCCCCCCCGGAATGGGAAAATTCCCCCCTGGAATGGGACGAATCCCCCCTGGAATGGGACAATTCCCCCCCGGAATGGGAAAATTCCCCCCTGGAATGGGACAAATCCCCCCTGGAATGGGACAATTCCCCCTGGAATGGGGCAAATCCCCCCTGGAATGGAACAATTCCCCCCTGGAATGGGACAAATCTCCCCTGGAATGGGAAAATTCCCCTCTGGAATTAGATGAATCCCCCCTGGAATGGGACAATTCCCCCCTGGAATGGGGCAAATCCCCCCTGGAATGGGACAATTCCCCCCCGGAATGGGAAAATTCCCCTCTGGAATTAGACGAATCCCCCCTGGAATGGGAAAATTCCCCCCTGGAATGGGAAAATTCCCCCCTGGAATGGGACAATTCCCCCCTGGAATGGGATGAATCCCCCCTGGAATGGGACAATTCCCCCTGGAATGGGGCAAATCCCCCCTGGAATGGAACAAATCCCCCCTGGAATGGGACAAATCCCCCCTGGAATGGGACAAATTCCCCCTGGAATGGGGCAAATCCCCCCTGGAATGAGATAAATCCCCCTGGAATGGGACGAATCCCCCCTGGAATGGGATAAATCCCCCCTGGAATGGGATAAATCCCCCCTGGAATGGGACAAATCCCCCCTGGAATGGGACAAATCTCCCCTGGAATGGGACAATTCCCCCCTGGAATGGGGCAAATCCCCCCTGGAATGGGACAATTCCTCCCTGGAATGGAACAAATCCCCCCTGGAATGGGACAAATCCCCCCTGGAATGGGATAAATCCCCCTGGAATGGGACGAATCCCCCCTGGAATGGGATAAATCCCCCTGGAATGGGACAAATCCCCCCTGGAATGGGATAAATCCCCCCCGGCAGCTGCTACTCCCGAGCCCAAACCCCTCCTGAATCCTCCCAAATCCTGGTTTTCCAAGGAATTTGACCCCGGAGGAGCCGGTTCCCGACCTTCCTCCCGGTGCCTGGAATTCCCTGCCCCTTTTCCAGCCTCCTTTCCTCGGATATTTGGGATTCCCAAAGCTCGGGATGGGCTCCAGGCCCGGCTTTCCTGGGAAAAACAACCTTTCCCAGCTCAGTTCCAGGATTTTTTGTGGATTATCCCCCTTTTCCTCCCGGTGGTGGAAGGGGAAGGAATTCTCGGGGAATTCTCAGGGAATTCTCATGGGAATTCCCAGGAAAGGACAAACCCGGCCCCGGGGACCATCCCGGCTTTTCCCCAGCTGGAATTTCCACATTTACGGCTCTGCTTGGACTTGATTTCCCCATAAATCCATAAAATAACGTGGATTAATATTTATTATTATGGATTATTTATTATTATGGATTCTTATTTATTATTATGGATTCTTATTTATTATTATGGATTATTTATTATTATGGATTATTTATTATTA
>NW_020897885.1:3408-4387 GCF_003984885.1 Neopelma chrysocephalum
TTATTTATTATTATGGATTATTTATTATTATGGATTATTTATTATTATAGATTATTATTTATTATTATGGGTTATTTATTATTATGGATTATTGATGATTATGGATTATTATTATTATTACTATTATTATTATTATTATTATTATTTCCCACTCTCCAACTCTGCCAAAATCCACCGTAAACCCCAAAATTTTCCAGCTTCCTTGGAATTTTTATCCCTCTTTTCCGCCTCCACATCCACCTTCGTGCTCCCGATCCCTCCCTGTTTAGTTTGGAATCTTTAAATTCAGTCTTGGAATTGTGGCTTGAAACCAGGGCAGGGGTTGGTTTGGGGGTTTTTTTTTTCCCCCTTTAATCAAAGAGCTAAAAAAAACCCCCAGGAGTCGAAGGAATTTTGAGGAGGGGTCGGGATCCGGCAGCTGGGACATTCCAGGCTGGAATGTTTTCCTGCAGCTGGGACATTCCAGGCTGGAATATTTTCCTGCTGCTCTCCCTCTTTGCCTTCCCTGCCCCCAACTCGGGCCTTTCTTTTTCCTTTTTTCCCCTTAAAATTCCCCCCCCCCCTCATCCTTGGGAGGGGAGGAATTTAAGGATCTCAGTCAGGGAATCGTGGAATTTAAGGATATTGGTCAGGGAATGGTGGAATTTTGGGATTGGGGTCGTGGAATCTCGGAATGGTTTGTCTTGGAATGGTTTGGAGCAGCAATTCCCATCCCTGTCCCAAAACTGCCCCGAAATTCCCGGTGCCAGGGCTTTTCCAAGGAAACTAAAGCGGTGCCGGGCTGGAAAAGTGGGATTTGGATCCTCTGGTTTGGGGCTGGAAATCCAAAAACATGGATAAGGGATCATGGAGTTCTTCTCCTGGAATGACGGATCTCCCGGGGGTTCTCCAGGATTCCTCCAGTTGGTGAAATTCCTTCGGAACTGAGGAGCTTCCAGGTTGTCCTGGGAATGCCGGGGCCCTTTTCCCTGGGATCTGC
>NW_020897885.1:4397-6078 GCF_003984885.1 Neopelma chrysocephalum
TTCCCACCTTTTTTTTGAGGGATAAACGTCCTGCCAACATTCCCACCTCGTTCCCACCCCGACGCTCCTTGGGAAAGACAATTCCATCCTCCTCCCCTCGGAAAAGACAATTCCATCCTCCTCTCCTTGGGAAAGACAATTCCAGGCTCCTCCCCTTGGGAAAGACAATTCCATCCTCATCCCCTTGGGAAAGACAATTCCATCCTCCTCTCCTTGGGAAAGACAATCCCATCCTCCTCTCCTCTTCTCCAAGGCCCAGACCCTCCAATCCGTGACCTTTCCGAGCTCCCAAAATCCCTCAATGAGAGATTTGGGATCATCAAAACTCCGGGAGCTCCTTTGAGGAGCTTCGGGGTCGGACCCGGAGCCTTTTCCCGGCTTTGATTCCCGCCCTCGGCTCATCCCGAGGCCCTTTTGTGGCGTTATCTCCTCTCCGGCAGCTTCCCGGGGTTCCCTTTTTTCCTTGGAATTTGAAGGGGATGGTGCAGGACAAGAAGTCAGGATCGGGAGCGTCGGGAAAGGCTCCAGAAGGAGACGGAGCTCAAGGGGTTCTTTGAAACCTCCAGGATTTTTTTGGATCTTATCCCTGTGTCCTCCAGGCCGGGAAGGACACGGCAATTCCAAAGGGATGCTGGGAGATGGGAGAGGGAGAAATATTTGGGTTTTTTTCCCAAAGGTTTCCTTGGAAAGGGGGAAAAATTTTATCCCCTTTCCTTGAGGGAAGTTTATCCCTTTTCCTTGAGGGAATTTTGTCCCCTTTCCTTGAGGGAATTTTATCCCCTTTCCTTGAGGGAAGTTTATCCACCTTCCTTGAGGGAATTTTATCCCTTTCCTTGGGGGAATTCTGTCCCCTTTCCTTGAGGGAATTTTATCCCCTTTCCTTGAGAGGATTTTATCCACTTCCTTGAGGGAACTTCATCCCACTTCCTTGTAGGAATTTTATCCCGCCTTTTGGGGGGAATTTCGTCCCAAAATCCAACCTCAATCCCTTTTTGGAGGGACGGCGGACAGGGAATGGCTTCCCGCTGCCAGAGGGCGGGAGATTGGGAAGCAGGAGGTTGGATCCCTCCTTGGAAAAGTGGGATTCGTGGGGAAAAGTGGGAAAAGTGGGATAGAGCTGAGGAGATGGAAGGGGGAGGCAGGAATTGTTCTCACCTGGGTGGATCGGCTCCGTCTTGAGTCGTTGAATCATTGGTTGGAAGGAACTGTTGAATTCCTGTGGGAGCTGAAAAGCAGGGATTGGTCTGAATCCCCTGGAAAAGTGGGATTAGTGGGGAAAAAGTGGGATAGTGCTGAGGAGATGGAAGATGGAGGCAGGAATTGTTGTCCTCCTCACCCAAGTGGATCGGCTCCGTCTTGAGTCGTGGAATCATTGGTTGGAAGGGGCTGCTGGATTCCTGTGGGAGCTGAAAAGCAGGGATTGGTCTGAATCCCTTGGAAAAGTGGGATTAGTGGGGAAAAGTGGGATAGAGCCGAGGAGATGGAAGGGGGAGGCCGGAATTGTTCTCCTTACCCCGGTGGGTCGTGTCCGCCTTGAGTCGTGGAATCTTTGGTTTGGGTTGGAAGGAGCTGCTGGATTCCCGTGGGAGCTGGAAACCAGGGATTGCTTGGAAACCTTTGGAAAAGTGGGATTAGTGGGGAAAAGTGGGATAGAGCTGAGGAGAGGGAAGGCGGAAGGGGG
>NW_020897885.1:6088-8371 GCF_003984885.1 Neopelma chrysocephalum
AGGAGCAGCAACGTCAGCAGGGAGGGGAGCACTGGGTCCTCCCTGGAGCAGGAGCTGGATGGAGGAGGAGGAGGAGGAGGAGGAGGAGGAGGAGGAGGCGGCGAGAAGGTCCCGGAGCAGAGGGCGGGCAGGCAGGGCACCCAGTACGGACTGGGGAAGGAGGAGGTGGAGAGGTAAGGGGTGGGGTGGGGTGGGGTGGGATGGGTGGGGTGGAAGGGGCAGGATGGGGATGGGAGGGGTGGGATAGGGATGGGTGAGGCAGGATGGGAATGGGCAGGGCAGGATGGGGATGGGTGGGGCAGGGTGGGGCAGAATAGGGATGGGTGGGTGGGGCAGGATGGGCGGGGCAGGATGGGAATGGGTGGGGCAGGATGGGGATGGGTGGGGCAGGATGGGAATGGGTGGGGCAGGATGGGGATGGGTGGGGCAGG
Source organism: Neopelma chrysocephalum (assembly GCF_003984885.1). Lineage (NCBI taxonomy): Eukaryota > Metazoa > Chordata > Aves > Passeriformes > Pipridae > Neopelma > Neopelma chrysocephalum. The sequence continues at coordinate 6,520 of NW_020897885.1, forward strand.
ATGGGCGGGGCAAGATGTGGGTGGGTGGGTGGGGCAGGATGGGCGGGGCAGGGAGGGGGTTGGGCAGGGCAGGATGGGGATAGGGATGGGTGGGGCAGGATGGGTGGGGCAGGGTGGGGATGGGCGGGGCAGGATGGGCAGGGCAGGGTGGGGAGGGTGGGATGGGGATGGGTGGGGCAGGATAGGAATGGGCGGGGCAGGATGGGCGGGGTAGGATGGGGATGGGTGGGGCAGGATGGGAGGGGCAGGATGGGAGGGGCAGGATGGGGAGGGTGGGATGGAGATGGGAGGGGTGGGGCGGGATAGGGATGGGTGGGGAGGGAGATAGGGATGGGTGGGGTGGGATAGGGATGGGCGGGGCAGGATGGGCGGGATGGGGAGCGCGGGAATTCCGGCGGGAAAGAGCAGAGAGCAGAGTCCTCCTCCTGAGGATCCTCCCTTTCTTGGGAGAAGGGATTTTGTGGATCAGCTCAGCTGTTCCTGGGGTTTGATCCTCCCTAAATCACCCCTGTGGGATGTGTCTGGGGGAGGGAAATCCCAGGAAAAAACATGGATTTTGGGGGGAAAGGATGGAGAGGAGCCCCGGGGAGAAGGACTTGGGGGCGTTGGTGGATGAAAAAAACGGGATATGACCCATCCAGGTGCTCTGGGAAGCTTGGAATTCCCCATATCCCGGGCTCATCCCACAGCATGGGCAGTAGGAAAGGAGGGAATTCCACTCCTGGAATTCCCCGTGTCCTGGGCTCCGTTAAAAACAACCAGGAAAAAGAGGGAAAACCATCAGGAAAAAGTGGTTTTCAATCTTAGGGGCTTTTTTTTCCTTATGGGAAAGTTCCTTGCAGGAATAACTTCCTGTCCTCCGGAATTCCGAGTTTTAGATTCGGGAATGGGGGTTTGGAGCGTGGGGCTGGAAGGGATTTCCCTGGATAAACTCTCCAGAGGGAGAGAGGGGAGGGATTCGGGCCCCAACCGCGGCTGGTTCCACAGGTCTGGGAAGCTCCCAGGATAATTTCCCTGGGAAAAGAGAAGGGATGGAATTCCAGAAGGGATGGAATTCCTGAGGTCCAGCTTTGGAATTGTGGAATCGTGGAATGCTCCGGGTGGGAAAGGGGCCCTAAGGATCATCTCCTGCCAGGGAGAGACACCTCCCACCGTCCCAGGTCGTTCCGGCCTAACCTGGAATTCTTCCCGGGGGCCGGAGCAGCCCGAGGCAGATCCTTAATTAATGGATTCGTCTTCTCTTAACGAGGCCTCGTTAAGGCCCCGTCGGAGTCCCTGGAGCCCAACCATTCCCAACCATTCCCAACCATTCCCACAATTCCTGCTCGGTGTCCTTGGAGCCCAACCATTCCTTGGACCAGATTCCCGGGAATCTGGGGGAGTTGGGAGGGTCTTTCCCTAATCCCAACCCCTGGGAATTCGTGCCCGAGATCTTTCCCCGGAGATTTGAGCTTTTTTTTTGGGATGTGCCCGTTCCAGAGGCGCCGGGATGTGGAAGAGGGACTTCCAGGCTCTTCCCTGGTCAAGCCGGAAGAGCCAAGGGGGAATTCCCGGGAATCCAATCCCTGGGATGCTCTGGGTGGAGCCGTTTGGGGTCAGGGAATGACGGGAATGAGCCCTGTCAGGAGCCTGGAGCAGCAGCTCCGGCCGAATCCATGGATTTCAAACCCAAACTCTCCATTTCCCGACTCCAGGAGTTCCCAAAAAAAGCAGCTTTGCGGGATCAAAGACTTCCCAAACCTCTCAAATCCATGGATTGAGCGTCCTGGGAGACGTTTCCCGGCTCCAGGAGATCCCAAAAAAAGCAGCTTTGCGGGATCAAAGACTTCCCAAACCTCTCAAATCCATGGAT
>NW_020897885.1:8381-9560 GCF_003984885.1 Neopelma chrysocephalum
CAGCTTTGCGGGATCAAAGACTTCCCAAACCTCTCAAATCCATGGATGGAGTGTCCTGGGAGACGTTCCCAGCTCCGGGAGATCCCAGAAAAACCAGCTTTGCGGGATCAAAGACTTCCCAAACCTCTCAAATCCATGGATTGAGCGTCCCGGGAGACGTTTCCCGGCTCCAGGAGATCCCAAAAAAACAGTTTTGCGGGATCAAAGACTTCCCAAACCTCTGAAATCCATGGATTGAGCATCCCGGGAGACGTTTCCCGGCTCCAGGAGATCCCAAAAGAAGCAACTTTGCGGGATCAAAGACTTCCCAAACCTCTCAAATCCATGGGAGACGTTCCCCCAGGAACAGCCCCAATTTCCCTGTTGCTTTTCTCCGCTCCTTCCCTTTTTTTTTTGGGAAGATCCCGGCTGGGAGAGCAGGTGGGTCGGTGACATCAACCTCCGGAGCAGCTGCTGCTCCGGGATTTTCCAGGTCCCTGCAGGAATTCTCGGCCTCCCTCCCATAAAAAAGAACCTCCGGAGCGAAGCGAAGCCGAGGGAGGAGCCGGAATTTCTTGGGAAAACCGATCGGGGAGATCCCTCCGGATCTTCCCGGCGCGACCTCGGCCCATCCGGAGCGGGATGGATCCCTCTGATCCCATCTCTTGGCATCCCGGATTTCCCTGGATGTTGGATTTTCCGCCCTCTGTGGATCGTCTTCCTTTGGCTCCGGTTTTTCCCGTCTGGCCCCGCCCACCCGGAGGAGTTTTCCATCGGATCCGACTGTTGGAATGATGCCATTTGGATCCCTATGGAATTGCTGAGGTGGGAAAAGCCTTCCAGGATCACAACAGGCTCCACGAGCTCCTCCATCCATTAAAATTCAGACTCCAGGAGCTCCTCCATCCATTAAAATCCCTCAGTTCCCGGGAGGTCCCGAAGCTCTTGGTCGGAAATTCGGGAACAACCGCGAGCGGAAAACACATTCCCAGCGGGAAAATCAGGATTTCACTCCTTCCATCCTCAAATATTCCCGGGAAAAACGCTCACTCCCCAGGGCTGGAAGGTGAAATCCGGGAAAAAAATTCCAGACCGGGGCTGGAAAGTGAAACGGGGGGGGGGGGTTGTTCCCTTTTTTAATTCCCTTTCCGTGGATTCTCCGCTTCCCACGGGGGGATCAGGAGGGGATTTGTCCGACGT
>NW_020897885.1:9570-12774 GCF_003984885.1 Neopelma chrysocephalum
ACTTGATTACTGGAAATTCCCGTGAATAACAATGGAAAATCGCTTTTATTCATGGAAATTAATAATATATATTATATAGTTATTGCATATCCTGTATTATTTATTATGTGTTATATATTATTATATCATTATATGTTATATCACTATATAATATATATTTATTGTATATAATATATATTAAAATTATTAAAATTAATAATTTAATTTTAATTAATTAAAATTTTTAATTTTAATTTTAAATTAATTAATATTAAAATATATTAAAAATAAATATATTACATATACTTATATTTATTGATAATCATATATGAAGATATAATAATTAATAATAGCATTCATGTTATTTTAATTATTAATTATTAATAATATTGCTGTAAAATCACCTTTATTCCCGAAAAATCACCTTTATCCATGGAAAAAATCCCTTTTTTTAATGGAACATCCAAATTATTTGTGGAAAAGCCCCTCGAGGTGGGAGAAGGTCCCACAGGACATCCCGGATTCCTGGGAATCTCCATCCCAAGAGTCAGGGAGGCTGGAATTCTTTGGGAATCTCCATCCCAAGAGCAGGGGAGGCTGGGATTCCTGGGAATCTCCATCCCAGGGGAGGCTGGGATTCCTGGGAATCCTCATCCCAAGAGCAAGGAGAGGCTGGGATTCCTGGGAATCTCCATCCCAAGAACAGGGGAGGCTGGGATTCCTTGGGAATCTCCATCCCAGGGGAGGCTGGGATTCCTGGGAATCTCCATCCCAAGAGCAGGGGAGACTGGAATTCCTGGGAATCTCCAGGGGCTCGGAACAACCTGCTCCGGTGGAAGGGGGTGGGATGAGATGAACCTTTAGGATCCTTTCCAACCCGGAGCATTCCATGATTCCATGAAGTCATTTTTCCGGATGTTCCGACCCGGAGCTCCGCGTTTTCCGGAGGATCCCGGTGGCGGGTGGATCCGTAACAAAAAACCCGGAGCAAGGGAAGGGTTTGATCCTTTGGGATGAGCCCAAAACTCAGCTCAGAGATTCCACCCTGCGCCTCCAAGTGCTTTTATTTTCCATGTTTTTCGACGTTTCTCCAAGGAATTTGTCTCCGGAGTAGGTCGATGGTGGGATCTCCTCCAGCTTCTGGGAAAAAGGGGATGTGGGATCGGGGATTTTTGGGATTTGCCTCTTCCTGAGGCAGAGCAAGAGGCACTTGGTGAGATGAAGCCATGGGATATTCGGGATCCATCGGGATGGTTGAAGGGGGAACATGGATTGGGAAGGGTCGGACGGGAAGTTGGAGGATCCGGGCAGGGCTTGTTCACCCTCCCCTAAACGATCCCAAAGAAACAATTCCCGACTCCGAGGAGGTGGGAGCAGATCCCAAGAGCGGAACCCGGAGCGGGGGAGCTCCGGAATTCCTGCGGATTCTTCCCTGGCTGATCCCAAAGGAGGTTGTTGTTGTCCCCCTGGGTGACTCGTCGTCATCTTCGTTAGTGGAAAATCAACTTTATCAACGGAAAAATCTCTTTTATTAATGGAAAATCCCATTTATCAATAGAAAAATCACATTTATCAGTGGAAAAATCCCTTTTAATTAATGGATTATCAGTGGAAAAATCCCTTTTAATTAATGGAAATTCGACTTTATTGCTGGAAAATCCCGTGAATAACAATGGAAAAATTGCTTTTTATGGAAAATTAATAATGTATAATATATATTGTCGTTGCAGCTCGTCGCCCTCCGGAGTGTTCGAGAAGGAATATGAGATTTACCGGGATTACAGCGCCGAGGGGCAGCTCCTGCACTACAGGTATTCCCAGAATTCCCGCTTTTCCCAGCCTCCTTCCTGCCCTTTCCCTCCCTGTGGCTTCGCTTCCATCCTTAAACCAACCTCCGGGAGAGTTTGGGTGGATCTTGGGATTGGGGACGTCCCGGCCTTTCCCAAGGGTTGGTCCTTGTTTGAGGGGCTCCTTCCCATGGGGAACAACCACGGGATGACCCTTGGGATTGTTCCGTCCCCGCGGGGTCTCCGAGGTGGGAAAACCTCCCGGGAAATGACCCTTCTCCTGGGAAAACGAGCCGCCTCTTCCAAAGTGGGAATCCGACTCGTTTTTAGGGCGGAGAGGAGGTTTTTCCCGCTGGGATTTCGGGCGCTGAACCCCCCGACTTCCATGGATTTCCCAGGGACAGGGATATGGAGCAGGGACAGGGATATGGAGCAGGAGCAGGGATATGGAGCAGGGACAGGATACGGAGCAGGGACAGGGATATGGAGCAGGGATATGGAGCAGGGACAGGGATATGGAGCAGGGACAGGGACAGGGATCAGGGACAGGGATATGGGGAAGGGACAGGGATATGGAAGCAGGGACAGGGAGCAGGGACAGGGAGCAGGGATATGGAGCAGGGACAGGGAGCAGGGATCCATCTGCTTCCAAACTTCCAAGTGGGAAACCCCGGGATCCATCTGCTTCCAAACTTCCAGGTGGGAAAGACTCCGGGTTGTCCTTGGCAGTGCCGGGGGGGCAGGGATGGACTCCGGGGGCTCCGAGGGATTTTCCCACCTTATTGATTCCATCATTCCATGATTCCACACCTCCCGCTATCCCAGGGGGATCCAACCTGCCCTTGGACACTCCCAGGGATCCAGGGGCAGCCACAGTTTCTCTGGGAATTCCACTCCAGTCCCCAGGCAGGAATTCCTTCCCCATATCCCACCTCTCCCTGCCCTCTGGCAGTGGGAAACCATTCCCTGTGTCCCGTCAGGGACGGATGATCCGGGCTGGAGATCCCGAAGGGTGTTGGGAATGTTGGTTGAGCTCCAGGGGGGGTGTGTGAAATTCCATCGGGGATAAAAAAACAGGAGCTGAAAAAATCACCATTTTTGGAGCTCGGAGCTCCCCCCCGGGGGCGGATTCCCTGTGGATTCCCTGTGGATTCCCTGTGGATTCGCTGCTATTCCAGGAAATGTCACTGCTGGTCGCCTTGTCCTTCCCGGCGGATCCCTCACAACAACTCCCAGAATTCCCTCCTCCCGCCGGGAAACAAAGCTCCCCCCTCGCTCCGCTGACGTTTGGATCTTGGAAAAGAGGCTCTTTTTTGGGAAGGGGGGGGTGGGATTGAATTGGAGAGGGAGGGAAGCTGGGAGCAGCTCCCGGGAATCCGGCTCCGTGCCCTTCCATGGGATGGTCCTTGGGATCCCACTGTTGGTGTTGGATCCATGG
>NW_020897885.1:12784-14468 GCF_003984885.1 Neopelma chrysocephalum
GGATCCCACTGTTGGTGTTGGATCCATGGGATGGTCCTTGGGATCCCACAAGTTGGTGTTTGATGGGAGGCAGGAAAGACGGGAATGGGGGTTGGAAGTGTGAAATAAGGGTCGGAGAGACCATGGAAGGGGTTGTGAGAGCCCCGAATCCCAGAAAATCCATGAGAAACGAGCAGGAATTTAAAACTCCAGGTGCAACCCTAGCCCCAGGAGATTCCCGTGCTCCGAATCCCACAGAATTCCATGAGAATTTTAGGGAGACCAAGAGCAATCTCAGGGATTTGGGATTTCATCCCGTTTTTCCCGTCGCTTAATTCAGCTGTAAATTAGGATAAAACCGAGCTTTGCGCCGGGATTTGGATTCCAGAGGTTTGGATTTCCGGCCCGAGGAGAGTTTTCCAAGCTGGAAAATTCCGGCCGGATCCTCGGCAGCGCCAGACTCCGGGCTCTGCCTCTCCCCCCTTTCTTTTCCCTGCGTTTTTTTCCGGGATTGATTCTCGCCGCCGCTCGGAGCAGCTCCCGGGCGCCGTTCCAGGGACAGGGAGTTTTTCCAAGGCCGGAATTCCCAGCGGGAAGCGCCGGCTGTGCCCGCGGTGCCCAGCTGGGAGGGGAGGGGGAGGAGGATGGGCTTCATCCCTCCTTCATTCCCATCCCGCTTTAACCCTGGAAAAGGCGTCGGGCTCGGGAAAAGGGGCCGGAATGTGGAGGGAGACGCTCCCGATTCCCGCGGCCGGGAGAGGAGGAAGGTGAGGGAAAAACGGCGGGAATTGGGGTCGGAAAAAGGCTCTGGAGAGGGTCCAAATATCCTTTGCTTTTCCGGCGGCAGCAGATCCTGATGCATCCAAGACTTTGGAAAACGAGAGTTGGATGAATCGTTCAAATTCCAGCTTTTTTTTTTATTCCCAAAACCCCCACTTTAATCTCTGTTTTAAATGGAGCGGGAAGATCTTGGAATATTTGGGGTTTGGGGGGGGTTTGTGGGGGGAATATTCTTGGTTTTAAACCTGCTTTGGGAACGAGTCATTCCCTGGAAAACCCGGGAAGTGCCGTGAAAACAGTTGGGCTCCAACCTGGGATTTATTCCCTTGGTCCGGCCCCTCGACTCGGGAATATCAACATTCCTGATTTTCCTGGGTTTGACCGTTTTTAAGGCGTTTCGAGGCTGTTTGATTATGGTAATTATATGTAAATGAGGGGGGTGGGGTTTACCTGCCTCTCCAGGAAAAAACAGCTGGAAGCAAAGGAATTCCCGGAGCCGGGAACGCTTCCCCTTCCTGGAATTTCTCCATCCTTGACATTCCAGAGGTCGGGAGAAGCTCAGGGAGGGGGTGTCGGAGCAGGGAAGGGGATTTAGGAGCAGGTGGAAAAATCCAGCCCCTAAATCCACGGGAATGAAAATTTTCCAATTGGGAAAGAAATGGATTTTCCCTGCCGGGAGATCGGAGGGATTTGGGAAGTGGGTTTTTCGTGGGAATTCACGGAGAGGAGCCGGGAAAAAAAACCCTTCCCTTCTCCACGAGGGAAGCAAATTACAGAGACAGGCCAGAAATACCGGGAATACTTGGAATTTCTGGCAATACCAGGAATACCTGGAATTTCTGGCAATACCGGGAATACTTGGAATTTCTGGCAATACCGGGAATACTCGGAATTTCTGGCAATACTGGGAATACTCGGAATTTCT
>NW_020897885.1:14478-15630 GCF_003984885.1 Neopelma chrysocephalum
AATACTTGGAATTTCTGGCAATACTGGGAATACTCGGAATTTCTGGCGTGGCCGGGGGGGCTCCGTCTCCTCCCCGACGCCCCTCGGGATTTCTTGGATTGATTTAAGGACAAAAAAAGGGTGGAAAATTCCGTTTGTTCCGGAACGAGGCTTTTTGGGTGTTTAGGAAATAATCCAGGGGCAGGAGCTTTTCGGGAATATTGTTTTTCCTGTTATTTAATGTTTGGGATTGAAAGCTGGGCCTGGATGAGCTGATTTGCTGCTCCGGGGGGGGGGGGGGGGGGTGGATTTTTATCCGTAGCCAGATGCTGCTGGAATATTTAACGGGAGCGGCAAATCCGGGAATTAAACACCTGGTTGGAGGGAAAACCCCTGGATTTGGGAGGGGGTTTTGTTCCCGGGGGGGGGGGAAACGTGGATTATTCCTCCCTGGGGTTGTGGCTTCCCCATTTCTGGTATCTCGGGAATAAACGATCCCGTTGATCCAACCTCCACTTCCGGCTGCGCCGGGAATTCCGTCCCGCCCGGCCTTGGGATGGTTGGGGTTGGGAGGGACCTGGAGGATCATCCCGTTCCATCCTACAGCATTCCCAATGTCCCAGAGTGATCCAACCTGGCCTGGGACAATCCCAGGGATGGGGCAGCCACAGCTTCTCTGGGAATTCCATCCCAGCCCCTCCCCACCCTCCCAGCCAGGAATTCCTTCCCAATATCCCACCCAACCCTGGGAATCCATTCCCTGTGTCCTGTCCCTCCATCCCTTGTCCCCAGTCCCTCTCCAGCTCTCCTGGAGCCCCTTCAGGCCATGGAATGTGCTCCAAGGTCTCCTTGGATCCTTCCCTTCTCCAGGTGAACATTCCCAGCTCTCTGGGATCCGGAGGAGGGGATAAATCCCGGGAAGGGGCTGGATGGAGGGGGGTGAGGAACGGGAAAGGAAGAAGTGGGAGAGATGGGGTTGGGCACAAGATGGGAAATCCCAGGTGGGAGCTGTGGTGGGATCAGTTCCTGTGTGTCCAGATCTCCATGGAATTGTCCCAAATTTCTGTCCTGTTTCCGTGGTCACTCCGTGTTTTTGACCCCCAAGGGGTGCTTGGTTTTCCAGCCTGGGCATCCTTTGGGAATTCCTGGGGTCTGTGGGATGGTGCCACCAAT